>NW_026921020.1:0-17793 GCF_032062105.1 Saccostrea cuccullata
CTAATCATTTTCCGTTTTTTTTTTCATTATGCGCATGTTTATCCAAAAACTAAACTTTTTATTCATATCTTAAATAATTGATTAGATAATGTCGAAGTTTTAACTTGCAAAACAATTAACAATAAGGATGAATATTTGTTGAAAGAGGATGTGCTTGGGAAAACCTTTTCTTTTTTATCGATATAACCTCTATCAATACAAAGTGTACCCGACTGCAGAGGAACTGATTATAATAATTGATGTTTCTAATTAATCATACCCATTTTCTTCATGAACATCTAAATTTGATCAGGAACATTCTCGACCGAACATCATTTTACCTTAACCTGTAATGAAAACAAGATCATGATTTTTTCCATTTATATAATATTTGCTTCGTATTTTACCCTAAAGATGACCTTTTGTGGTGAATTTTCTATCACTGCTTATAATAAACGTTTAGGGAGGGATATACGATCCATACGGAAGTTGAGGGGTCTGAGACAATGTGTCAGAGATTGTGTAGACAGGGGACAATGTAAGGCTGTAAATTATCACAGAGACAGTCTGCAGTGCCAGCTTCTGGGGGACTCCACCACAGATTTATCAGATCTCATGGACGATGACAGCTTTATGTTCATAGACATTGCATCTCAGAGAACGGTATGGTATTAGTCATGTGAGAAATCATAGAATCTAGAATAAGTTAGTGGAAATACAATGCATAAAATTTTTGTTATGTTTCTAAATCACATTTCTCTATGGAACAAATGACAGTATTTATTTGGTATCATGTCATCATACATAAAACAAATACACATACACATGATCTTATAAAAAATGGAAGTTGGTTATCAAGATTTTATAAATAATTTAACATGACTAGATAGATACCAGGATAACCCATTAAAGCACGAGATGGGGTCCTATCTTAAATAACTTTTAAGAATAAATAACAATACATTGTAATGAATATTCCATCATTAAAGCTCTATAATGCTTTTGGCACAATAATTTTAGCATACACATCTAAATTACGTTTAAGTATGACAACACTGACATTATCAATAAAATATATTTTATAAACTAGTACTGAAACATATCACTTTCATGTTCTAAAATGCCTTTTTGTAAGATAAAACTCTTTACTTGTTTCTTAAAAGTACTCTTTCCTTTTGTACACTTAATAGAGGCTGGTAAAAAATTCCAGTCCTTTATGCCATTTTAATAAAAAGTGTCTGTTTGACATGTTTTCACATAGGGTATAAAAAAATCTTCATTAGTGGATGCTCTGGTGTTGCGTGAAGACACATCTGATCTTAGAGTAAAATTTTCTGATAAGTAATATGGCGCATAGCCATGGTGTATATTATAAACATGGTTTAATCTGAGTTGTCTTACCCGATCTTCTACATTCAACAAATTCAATGTACTAAGAACTTTATAGTTTATGGTATGCAAAGAGGATAGATTAAGTATAAATCTCACCATTTTGTTTTGCCATATATGTAATTTCTTTTTAAGGATCTTTGATAAACCTGCATACCATGCACAACTGGCATAATCTAAGTGACATTGTACAAGAGCAGAACATAATAGCATTTTACTTCTTATATCTTAAAAACGAGCTTGTCTGATAGTAACTAGTAATCATTTTAAGTTGACTCATATTGCACTAGAAATTAATACATACTATACGTATTCTTATTTTTCAATTTATACTTTACGTTTAAATTTCTTTTATTAGATGATTTGGTTAAAACTGTAGCACAGTTAATATTGCTTTTGAACACAAGTAAGTATTTAATTATAAAATTTACCCTAATGTTATGAATGATAGCAAACTTAAGTGGGTACAGTTCAAGATTTTTTTAAGCAAAAATTTAAAGATCAAAGTTTAATATTTACATTTCCAATAAATTTCCCCTATGTTTCTTTACAAAATAAAATGCAGTATATTTTCTCATGAACTACATTAGGTATGCATCACCAATAAGCATGAATATCTCCATTGTTACGTCATAATGCCGCTCGACGTCAAAAAAAATATAGTGCACACTGTTTTGTTTTAAAAATGACAGTTGAACGGCGTAAATCTATGGCAAGTCATCAGAAAAATAATGTAAATATAAGAAATGAATTTAATTTTTTAAAGATTCTTGAGGTATATGAACTACAACGCTTCACGCCGGCATATTTATCATGAAGCGCTAACGCGCTTCATGAAATATGCCGGCGTGAAGCGTCGTAGTTCATAACCTCATGAATCTTCAAAAATTAAATTCATTTCTTAAATGTTTTCCCTTAGTTAAGTAATAAAGAAAGTTTATTCGAGATGGTTCACTTAAATATCGACATTAAAAAAATCTCTATCAGAAATCTTTTTCCAGACTGAATTTAATGGCTAACATCGTAGCGTTGAGGGTGGTTTATTCTACATGGCATTTGTTTCCACTCTTGATATTTTTGAGATTCATGTTTAAAGCTAGTTTAGTTTCTGTTTGTATTTTATTGTGTTTTTGTCAAAGGAATTACTCTTAGACCTCTTAGACCTTCAAAAACCTACGGTCGGAGGGGATGCTCACTTTTCCATGACACCTAATCCCACCTCTGATATTTTAAAGGTCCGTATTAGCTCTGTTCTTGATTTGTATTGTTTGTATGTCCTTTATAGCTTAAATTCTGTTGGTTATATCCTCATAATTATTTCAACCATAACTTCCTTCAAGGTATTTCAAAAAAGGATGATGAAAAAATAAAACACTGTTTTTTGTTTCATACAATTCTTTTTAAATTCAATGTAATGTCATTTCATGAACAAAAAGATCATAATATGTTGTACACAGATCTTATTTGCAAGACTTTACTGCTATATCAAAATTATCTCTTTTCTAAGAATAAGACCTGCACACGGAGTATATATATCTCAATTGATTCGATACGCAAGAGCATGCTCTAAGTATGAACAATATCTAAAACGAGGTAAATTATTGACAAGCAAGTTGATGAAACAAGAATATCAACAGTCTCGTTTAAAGTCATTATTTCGTAAGTTCTATGGTCGATACAATGACCTTGTCAGCAAATACAATTTATCATTGAGTCAAATGCAGACTGACGTTTTTCATACCAAATGTTAGTCCATTATTTATACACCGAATTGATGACGGATTTTTTTTTATCTTGACAAGGAGCACACGGCGGGTGTTACCGGTCGGCAAGGGATGCTCACTTCTCCATGGCACCTGATTCCACCTCTAATGTTTTGGAGGTCCGTGTGTGCTCTGCTCCTATTTTGTATTGTTTTATGGACTTTGAGATTGAATATTGTTCGGTTTTTCCTTCTTATGATAAAAGTGTTTATTGATAATCATATTTAGCAATGACATGTTATCAGCTGTAAATAAAAATAAATAAAGCGTAGGGATACAAGTGTTGTAATTTATTGATAATCAATTGAAGTTTCGGTATCTTTTTTGGTCAGGTCTTTTCCTCGTGCAATGTGTCTTGTACAAGAGGAGTCTGTGTGAAGCTGTCTTCAGAAATTGATTACTGCTCAGGTGAATTTTTTCTACACAATACCTGTTGAAAAAAAAATGGATTTTCTTGTCCTTGAGAACTTCATGTGCTTATTACGCTTGCTTATAATTAATATGACATACTTCATGCATACTTTGTTTTTTCCTGAATCATTTTTTATTAATTAAAATTTTCATACTAACTTAATATCGATTTTAATAATTGATAAGTTCAATGTTTCATAGAAGGCACTCAATTTTGGACCCGATTTATTTTTAAAGCAAGAATCTATTAATTTTAAAATATTTGAAATTTATATTGCATGTAAAATTCTATATTCAATTTTCAGGCTATATTTATGCAAGTACCATGGAATAATTTAATATCTAATATAAAATTCAATCCTTACATTTAGTGCCTCGCTGTCCCTTGACTTTTCGTTACTCAAGTCAACTGAATTTTTGCTACATAAGTGTGGACAGCGGAAAGAAGTTTGCAGACGCACAGGCCTATTGTGAGACTCTGGGATGTCGATTGGCCATTCCTCGAACTATGGACCATATAATGTTTTTAAATTCAGGTATGTTTACCAAAAAATGAGATTCCTCGGTGATTTAACGACCATGAATTCATAATTAGTCCCATGTTTTGTATAGGTTTAATCATTAGAAAGTTACACTGAAGTTCGTCATTTGTTTCATATTGCATCCGATATTACTTTAAAAAAAGAAAACAAAATTAATTGTTTCATGGATGAGGCCCTTTGTATTACCCAAGAAATGCATTGATTAATTATCAATTATTCTGAGTTTACTTAGAAGATGCTTGGCAAATTATTATTCATTTAATCACAATTCTGGCCGGGCTTTCGATTTATCGAATCTTTATTTTTTTGCTCGAAGCACGTTTTCAAAACTATCTATAAACAGACCATGTATGATGTCATTTAAGTTTTAACAAGAAGGAAACAAAGAAGAGGGTCATAATATTTCAGAATTTATAATTTAATATTGACAAAGGCTTTAAATATATCTGGCTGTATACTGAGGACGAGCACTAGCTGTGATCAATGTTTTCATATAATTTTGTTTATATATTGATAATGTCTTGGCGTCAATCGAGACAAATAATGACGTTCATTTTAAATCCTATTTTTACCCAACTTAAAAAGACCTTATATTTGTGAAAAGACAAAACTTAATTAATTATCCTGTCGTTTTACATAAAGCACATATTCATGATATTATTGCATTAAAAACAAAATTATTTGAAAATAGACCAAAATTTAATTGAAATATATATACTAATATATTTACAATTACATGTAAGAAAATCAAAGGATTAGTTTATTGACGTTTCTTTCGTATGATAATTATAATTGTTATAAACTGAATATTTTCGTACTTTTACTGCCTTGCAGAGTTTTCCAATGGTTACATGAACAACAATAAATACAGAATAGGAGGTCAGTGGAACACTGAAGCTGGAGAATGGAGGTGGATTAATGGAAACGCCGTGTTTGATTCTGTCAATCTTAATTTAACAGACTTCCAAATCTCTTCTAATGATGGCGATTTGATGTGGGACTGTGACTCAGATCTACGCCAGATAAACACAGGAAATGGAGAGAAATTCTTGTGTGAGAAAGTTCTATAATATTCTATAGTACGGAAGCCCAATAGTGCAAACGAAATTATTAAATAAAGAAAAACGAAATTAATATTTAAAGAAAAATGAAATTATTAAATAAAGAAAAACGAAATTATTAAAAGTGTAAAAACTGACACTAAAATACGGAATTTATAGATGTACATGGTAGGACTGAACCCATGAACCATCCCATAAAGTGCACGTGTTATAAAGCATCACCTAGTAACTCTTTACACCTTATATTATTTCGACATTACAAACGTGTGAGGGAAATGGAAAATTAAAAAGAAAAATAAATATCAAATTTACAAACGTACAAAAAAAATATATGTACACAGTGAAAAATTTGCATTTCTTTAAAAGATTCATAAATTGTTCAGTTTTGTTAAACTATCCCATCAACATCATTGTTGGAGCCTATAAGCCTAGACGTAACGAGGATGACTGTTTCTGTTTTGCATAAAAATAATGACATTCCAATAGAGCTCATGAACCGCAAGAAGTTCATAGTCTTATGTATCGAATTAGTGAATCCCCCCCCCCCCAACTTAACACAGCGTCCTATCTGTATTATACCCATAAATCTTACATTGTTGAAACTATAAATTAGAAAAATGATTTGATTACTTAATTTGTAGGATTTGCTATGTGCAAGTGTGTGCAAGTGTGTGCATTGTTTCTTCACAAATATCAGCTACTTATAAATACACAGATTGAGAGTTTGTCATTTAGAATATATGAGAACAAGTACTATATATATAGTAGTCAGTACCACTGAAATAAATAGTCCAGATTGAGAGTTTGACATTTATAATATGTGAGAACAAGTACTATAGTAGCCTGCGTTCATCACTTCTCAGTATGCTTTGATAAAGACCAAGAGATAATGATCAGAAGTGTTTTGCTTTATTTCATTTTGAAGGGGATTACATAGAGATGATATTTTATGACTATTTAGATGCTCAACCACTGACCTTATTAGTAAAAATTGAGGTCAAAGGTCAATTAAGTGCAAAATTTTATGGAATTTTTTGATACTTTTTAATCTTCAAGCTAAATATTAAGTATTATGTATGTTGAAATAGGAAATTTGGGATATACCCACAAAAGAGCATTATACTGTAGTACACAAAACACATAAACTTTTTTTTCAATTCTGCATATAACTACTTAAAAGGGGTTGCTAAGCAACGCAGAATTCTTTAATTTTCGGGCAGAAATTTTCATATTTTACTCAATCTAGATACATTTATGTATCCAAGCACATATTACAGTTAGATGTGAGGTCATAAAATTACAAGGGACATACAGTAGATAAATTGTGTTAAAGTTTGACCTCATTAGATCTATTTTTAGGAGGTCAAAGGTCAAATAAGTGCAACAATTTCATCAACTTTTTTCAACACTTTTCAATATTTTTGACATAATTTTACACAATGGATGCTGAAATGGAAAATTCTGAATATACTCTCAAAAAGGGATCAGAACTGCAATATCCATGCATCATTTTAGTTCAAATATCTGTTTAATGACCTTTTAGTGGTTGCTAAGCAACAACATTTTAAAGGTTTTGGCTATATACATGTTTGTTATTTCACATTCTGGACACATTCTAGACACTTTTTGTATATTTCATGATATTGTTTGTAAGATATATATGGGCCATAAAGATGAAAGAACATTTTTGTATTAAAAAAATTGACCTTGACACTCTTGTTCTTCAGGGGGTCAAGGTCATATCAGTACAGAATTCTGCTTTAAACTGTAAGTAAATATCAATTTTGAAATGCTTCATACATGGATAAATCATCTAATAGTTGACGTAATAAAAATGGCGAACGACAAAATTTGCAAGCAAAGAATTCTGGTCTGCTTCTTACAAACCCCTAGCAAAACATGTATACAATCTTTTTGTTAAACAAGAAATCCATTCTCTTGATGCCATTAAAAATAATCTTTATTTTCATGGATTTAATCTAACAAGAAAAAAAAAAACTAAATGATTTCATTACAAGATTTTTCTGGTATAACTGAGCTTAAGGGGTACAATAAAGACTTGACATGTTATCTTGGAGGGAAATAATAATAATAAATAGCATTGGCAATATTTAGCCCAAAACTGCTTAGTCAATAAGTTGAAAATTTGATGCTTTTATCCAAATATACAAATCCAGATATATTGCAAGATGAATTCCAAATCAGACTGAAATCTTCAACAAAATGTTGAAGAGCACTTTTACTTTGTGTCCACCATTCTCTTATCAACTGTTACTTCTCTGTAAGACTGGAGGAAATTCTTTGACTTGTCCAAGACATTATAATTTGCTTTCAAGTTCAAGTGATCAGCTTCTATCCTGTAAAAGATTTAAATATTTTGAAACAGATACATGCCATTGTGTATATGAATTTACATTTATAAATAAAATTAAGAATGCTAAAATTACTACATTTATTTGATTTTCCTTTTAAAATTAAGATTGCATCTATTGTGTGATTCAAGTAGTTAAATGATATTGTTAAGTCAATGTATCAGGACTGATAATTCAACAACCTTGTAGTAAACCATTATGGTAAAATTACTGAACTAAAACAAATAGCATATATGGCAATCTGCTAAAGCCAGACCTCTGTTTACGCTATCGCAATATGTAAAAAAAATCTGGCAGTGGATGGAAGATCTAATTTTAATTAGATTGCTACGAAAACCATGAAGGGACACAGCAATTTTTCAAAAAAGTAGAAAATGAAATCTCAAATTAGACAATCCAATTCCACGGATACTAAATCATTCCCTCGATTTATAATTCGAGATCTCGAATTACACAATCTGATCTTACAGATTACTACTTCGCCCCCTTGATTCATAATTTGAGATCTCGAATTACATACTGCTAATTTGTTTTCACAGATTAATAATTCGAGATCTCGATTTGTTACAACGTCAGTCCTATGATTTTGGCAATCTGTGCTCTTGAATTTTATTACATATATATATGTACAGATACATCCAACTATTTTAATCAATTAGTGCGTTCACTTCTTTTTATTTTGTTTCAGCAACCGGTCATTTCCAACCTCTTTCATAACTAATTCAACGTATATTTATTTTAGAAATATTATG
The DNA here is from genome assembly GCF_032062105.1 of Saccostrea cuccullata. Taxonomy (NCBI): domain Eukaryota; kingdom Metazoa; phylum Mollusca; class Bivalvia; order Ostreida; family Ostreidae; genus Saccostrea; species Saccostrea cuccullata. The sequence continues at coordinate 8,270 of NW_026921020.1, forward strand.
ATTACACAGGACCCATATTCACTTTACTATATCGGACTTTCAATTATCTTAATATACACGTAACCAAAAACCTCTAAGATTTTTTGTTGTACAAATATCAGTACTAGCATATGGATTTGAAAATGTTCATTTATTTTTCTCATTTTGGTAATATGGTAATATGTAATAAAAGGTTGGATGTAAAATACTACAATATTCTATTCTTTAAACATGTATTACCATATCCGATATGTACAGATAAATAATTTTAATGAAATCATGGGAAGGGTTTACATTCCGAGGGAACATGTCAATGAATTATACAATCTGAGATAATGGATTGTGTAATTTGAGGGAAGATAATCTGTGAGAATATGAATTGGCAATTTGTTATAACAGATTGTCAATCCGAGAGAATGGATTGTGTAAATCGAGAACTCGGTTTACTTTTATAAATTTTTAAAAATTCTATGTCCCTTCATGGCTTTCATAGATTGCATACCTGCATGGCTGCCAGGGTTGTAAAAAGAAGGGAGACAACAGACTGCAATGTTACTTCAGGGCAAAATTCCTGGGGCAAGGCTGTTCGTGAGCATGGGAGTGTTGATAAACCATCCAGTGAGTTTGACCACCCATATATATGATGTACGATAATTGGAAAGTGTCTGAAAAAATGAGAAAATGGAAATTCTAACCACAAACTTTATGCAGATTGGAAATACAACAGCAGTCTATAAAAACAGCTTGTTTCATATCTCGGCATTCATTCAAATAGATATTACGTGTTTAAATAATGTGTTTGTATGAATAATCAAGCATCATAAGTATTATGTGTTTCAAACACTTATTTTTCAAAATATAAATCAAATGTTTATAAACTCGTATGAATGATTTATCATGAGAATGACACAAATGAAATTTGACTTTATTTTTTGAAATTTTAGAAATACAGAAATTTTCAACAACAAAACAAAAATTTACCTGTTCATTGGTGTCCTTACATATTAATTGGCATTCGTAGATCATGGTGGGCTTAGCAAGTGGGTATTCACAGATGAAAGTATTGTTGCATATGTTGCCAGCACCCTAAAAATTCAAAGTGAAAGTGGTATATGTACACACTGGTACACACATACTGAAAACAACTATCTATTTATATACAACATGACACCCTGATAAGGTTCAGATTTATTAAGTTGAACCAATAAATATATACATTTTAACACTACATACACAGCATATTTACATTACAAAACAGCAAAATAACAAATTAAAAATATACAAAAATGTACAAATTTTTTTGGCATCTTGGGGGCTGCTCTCTCTTAATCTTAACAGCATATTAAATAACCTGGGGGGAGCCCAGCAGGTTATTGATTGTTACCCCAGAACCTGGGGGGAGCCCAGCAGGTTCCGGGCTTGATACCTGGGGGGAGCCCAGCAGGCAATCATAGATACTCAATAAAATAATGGGTATACTCTATTCAACCTGGGGGGAGCCCAGCAGGTTGATGATAATTTCAAGTATATAGTACCTGGGGAGAGCCCAGCAGGTTACGTTATGTAAGTTTCATTTAGTACTCCATTAAAAACCTGGGGGGAGCCCAGCAGGTTGATAATGATTTAATGTATAAAGTACCTGGGGGGAGCCCGGCAGGTAAGTTATGTAAGTTTCATTTGATGTATACAGCCTGGTAAGAGCACAGCAGGCCTTAGGAGTGTTGAATACACAAATTTAAATTTCTTACTAATTACGAGTCGATAATTAAGTAGCGTTATTTGAAATTGGGGGATGAAAAAATTCCAAATATGGGAATTTTAATGTCAAAATAAAGGAGCAGCCCCTTTAAAATAAGTTGGCAATACATATAAGATTACAGTTAATGAACATTAGGCATGTAAATATATATGAACATACTGTATCATCATCATGAAGATATTAACTTGGCACATAAACAATAGGAGATGAAGGGGTGGTGGGTGGGATAACAAAACGATCAAGATACAGATTCTGGCTACTTCAATTACAAAACATTGACTAAGTTAGCGTCCCTTTCTAGGATTTTGATTGGTTAAGACGATCACGTGGTTTAGTTTATAAACAGCTCAAGCACATGCTAACAGATTACGTAAATAGGTACAGCTCTGTTCACACAGTACATAACAAAGACAGTTGTGTATAAACAAAAATTAAATAAATTTACATTTTATACACAACATGACACCCTGATAAGGTTCAGATTTATTAAGTTGAACCAATAAATATATACATTTTAACACTACATACACAGCATATTTACATTACAAAACAGCAAAATAACAAATTAAAAATATACAAAAATGTACAAATTTTTTTGGCATCTTGGGGGCTGCTCTCTCTTAATCTTAACAGCATATTAAATAACCTGGGGGGAGCCCAGCAGGTTATTGATTGTTACCCCAGAACCTGGGGGGAGCCCAGCAGGTTCCGGGCTTGATACCTGGGGGGAGCCCAGCAGGCAATCATAGATACTCAATAAAATAATGGGTATACTCTATTCAACCTGGGGGGAGCCCAGCAGGTTGATGATAATTTCAAGTATATAGTACCTGGGGAGAGCCCAGCAGGTTACGTTATGTAAGTTTCATTTAGTACTCCATTAAAAACCTGGGGGGAGCCCAGCAGGTTGATAATGATTTAATGTATAAAGTACCTGGGGGGAGCCCGGCAGGTAAGTTATGTAAGTTTCATTTGATGTATACAGCCTGGTAAGAGCACAGCAGGCCTTAGGAGTGTTGAATACACAAATTTAAATTTCTTACTAATTACGAGTCGATAATTAAGTAGCGTTATTTGAAATTGGGGGATGAAAAAATTCCAAATATGGGAATTTTAATGTCCAAATTGAACGATTTAACCTTGGTTAATGAGTGAGAGCCCCCAAAGAAAATAAATGCCAATTTTAAACAGATAAAAACTATAACTAAGTGATACAATGACATAGGTATAAGAACACAAATGAACTGGTAAAAACATTGTACACACTAACATTATTTACCATTACACATTTTTTCCTGTGCTTCTTTAAGCACTTTTTCATCAGTTCTTATGTATCGAACATAACAATTTGAAGACCAACGCCCTAGAGTCTGTATGAGATGGTCCTGAATACCAGCTTCAGCAGCAGAAGTGGCCGCACCAGTTGAATATGCTCTCGCAGTCTGTGGACTAATAGCTGCATTCCATAGAGTCTCTATATCTTTTACATTGTGATCTCCTGGTAAGGAAGACAGGCTGTAGCTTGTTTGTCTGCTTCTGGTGCTAGCTTCCGAAATTTGTCCATCTGGAAACGAGAAATGGCATCGGCTACAGTATTAAGTTTCCCTGGAATATGCCTAGCATGTACAGTGAAATTGTAATTTGCTGCAGTGAAAGTTAGTTTTCTCATTAATCTCATGATTGACTTTATTTTTGAACGTCCTTTGTTTATAATTTCAACTGTAGCTAAATTATCGCAGTGGAAAAGAATTCTTTTCCTTGACCATTGCTGACCCCATAAGACACATGCCATTACAATAGGATAGAGTTCATAATAGGCCATAGAGGGTTTTTCTCCATTGCTAAACATGTCTGTTGGGAAGATATCCTGGAACCATTTCCCTAAGTAATAACCCCCAAATGCAGTATCGGTCGCATCTGTATACAAGTGCATATCTGCTGCTATAGTAATATTGTCTTCAAGGAAGAAAGCTACACCATTCCATGAAGATAAAAATTTGTACCACATTCTAATGTCTAATCTACACTCAGAAGTAATCGTCACATGATGATGAAGTTCTGAAACTGTTGTGGACAATGATATTAAATATGACACAAATGAACGGCCTGGACGTACAACACGACACGCAAAATTTAGGTGACCCAATAGACTGAGTAGTTGTCGTTTAGTGCAAGTCTTCTTGTCCAAAAATGAATCTAACGTCTCAAGTATTCTCTGTAGTTTGTCAGGTGGAAGTCTTGCTTCCATCTTACTACTGTCCAGCACTATACCTAAATATTCTAAGCACTGTGAAGGGCCCACACTTTTGTGAACAGCTAGAGGTATGCCCAACTTTTGAAACATGGTTGTTAACGTTTCCATGGTAATGTCTGCTGGAAAGTCTGGGGGGTCTACTGTCAGGAAGTCATCAAGGAGATGTAAGATATTGGTAATGCCATAGTTATTTTGTGCAATCCAACACAGAGTTGTAGAAAGTGTGTCAAAAATCTTTGGACTACTTCTTGAACCAAACACCAGTCTTGTAAAGTAGTAATATTGATTATCCCATTTTATCCCATGAAATGGCCAAAGGGTAGGGTGTATTGGTATAAGTTTAAATGCATCTGAAATGTCTACTTTACACATCCAACTGTTTTTTCCGAGTTTTTTAATTAAGTCTATGGCGTTATCAATAGTCACATATGACAAGGAAAATTCTGTTTTGTCAATTAGAGAGTTAAGACTAGCATGTTGATTTTCATTATGTGGAGCCGATAAATCAACGATAAGTCTTTTCTTTTTCGAATATTTCCCTTCAGCAACTCCTATCGGGTTCACTCTATATAAGTCAAAAGGCATAGACAAGTATGGACCCGAAATAAAACCCTTGTCTAGCTCTGTTTGGATTAGTTGGGAAGTAATGTCAGGTTGTTTTCTTGAAGATAACAAATTTTTACATTCATAGGTTTCTGTGGGTAATGATTTAAATCCTGTGTCAAACCCATATTTCAAGCCATTCACTAAATATTCCACAGTATGTTTATCTGGATGGTTAAGAAGGAGTTTCTCTAAAAGTTCTATGTTAACTGGCGTTGAAACTGTTGTACTAATCACTGGTTCCCCCGATTCGGTGACCCTTTCCCCCGGGGGGTTACATCGTTTTTTGAACTGCAAATAGATTGTGGATGCCCAGTTTGTTTGCAAGTTTTACACGCATGCAAGTTGTTGCATCTTTTGCGATTGCACCCCATGTCATTGTAATTATTACAAATTTCTAAACCATCTTTGTAATGCCTAGTTCTTCCATAGCTATCATTAACGTTCGTGTTAGAATATGGACGGTAAGGCTGTGAGAGGTGGTAAGGCTTGACCCCCGTCTCGACGTTTTTGTGGCAGAAAGGAGCAGTGTGACTAACACTGTTGCAAAGTGTGCAAGTGACAGGCTTTTCATTTGCAAAGATATTACAGAATAATGTATTGTTTCGTACCGACCAGTCAATAGGGATGTTTTGGTATTTAAGGTAAGCCGCCGCCCTAGCGCTGAACTGTCTGTGGTACTCATAAAATGCTGTACCACCATACCGTGTGGCCATGTCAATTATATCCCGCTCGTATAAATCTAATTCTTTTCTCCGTCTCGGGAAAGCCTCACACATAGTGCTTTTATAAATGCCAAAAGCCTGAATGAATTCAGTGATAGTTAAGGTCTTATTCAACCTGGGGTCTTTCTTATCCTTGTCAGATTTGTCTTTGTCAATTTCTGGCCCGGTGTAGTAGGGAATCAGAATGGTAGCAAGGTTGACATCCTTACCTTCAACAATTTGTTTCCTTAGATTTGGTGAAATTGTTTCTACATAGGGTAACGATTCCGCAGAATATCCGTATGTAGTCTTGACTCCCACTGTTTTGGTAGAATTTTGGTCGGCCCACGCTGTTGACAGAGTGTAGTTTTCCGTCTCTGTAGGCTCCCGAGGAGTTCCGCTTACCACGTCAACTCGTGCCATAGTGTTTTGAACCCCAGTCTGGCGTAATTGTTCAGCGCTTCCAGCGGCAGCGGGTATCGTTGGTTGTGGTCTCGACATGTTATTAACCCTTTCTGTTAGAGAAATCATGCTGCTCTGGAGACTCTGGACTGTTGTTGTTAAATCTCTTACCACGCCCAATAGTTCAGTTCTCACGTCTTGGCTTGGTGAGGGTCCATTATGTGAGGGTCCGCTAGGTGAAGGTGTCACGTGACTTCTTATCGAGTCTGTCAAATGTCCCGATTCTTCATTTGTCGCTTGTTTGTATAGGGACACTAAAACACTGCGCCTGGTATTTTGTGGCGGTGTTATACCTTTCAAGTTCAATTCCTGCCGAAGTTTATTTACCGTCCAATTCTCTGGTAAGGATTCATCATAATCCTGCCGATTAGGCCGATTGCGATTTCTGATCGGAGGCATTTCACAAATTTATCACAGTCTAAATCACAAAATAGATCACAAAATGTCCAAAAGTATAATCCAGCGACATATAAAAGTCACATGTCAAACTTTGAAAACGAAAGTACAAGTAAATAATAGGTTAAAGTTCAAGTAATAACAAAACGATCAAGATACAGATTCTGGCTACTTCAATTACAAAACATTGACTAAGTTAGCGTCCCTTTCTAGGATTTTGATTGGTTAAGACGATCACGTGGTTTAGTTTATAAACAGCTCAAGCACATGCTAACAGATTACGTAAATAGGTACAGCTCTGTTCACACAGTACATAACAAAGACAGTTGTGTATAAACAAAAATTAAATAAATTTACATTTTAATATAATGGCAACTTTGATTTTACTTTGAACTTATGAGTGTTTGTCAAAAGCATCAAAGTTCAAAAGCAACACAAAATTGGCTGAACAATACGAAATACGCACACTGAAATATGAAGATCTAGTGCATGTACATGTCTACATTTAGTTTTCTTTTGAACGTGAACTAATTGCGTTTTAAACTTAAACTATTCAGTCAATATACACGTATTCTCACCTGCTAATACCAAAGGATGTCCGTATTATTTGATTCATTGATGTGATGATCTTCGTCGTGAAATAATCATGAAAACTGACGTTCAGATTTCACCATCATGTTGTTTGTTTACTGCCACCATAGCGGAAACACGTGGTTATTTCAATTCGTATCAACTCATACAGTGATAGATGAGTCGTATTTATTTATAAATGCGAATTCTTGTTTTGTTAAATTTCGTGCTAATATAGATCTAATTAATTTGCAAATTAAGTATACAATATAACAAGATACAACTATATTAAAATCTGATTTTTTTTAAGTAAAGATCGACGTTTAGGGAATCTACAATTTTTCTCAACATTGTACATCACTACATGAAATTTTCATCATTACATGTGGATGAATAAATTGACATTTCATTTCGATCACACAAAAGGCAGAACGATAGTAAATATTTGTTTTTTTAAATGTATTTTTGTATTATGCATTTATTTCAGTAAAAAATATATATTTAAATGGTCAAAAAAGTCTTATAAAAGAATTTGTTGTTTCGAGTAAGACGCAACAATATCGACCTTGACGTTACATGGTAAATATTGACCGATTTTTCCATAAAAACTATGCGAAGGTCACAAATTCAAATTATCGCAATTAAGAAAATACCGAGCGTAAGAAGGTCTGTAAGGGCTTGTTGGAAAGGAAATTTTCTCCACTTTTACCAGCTTTATTTTGTTTTCCCTATTTCAACACAGAAATAAACGTAAAACTGAGCTTTGTTTAAACATTACGAATAAAACCGAGAAAAAACACATTAGTGCAAGAAAATTCTTGTTTTTAAAATAAACCTTTAAGTAATAACAATAATTTTTACATATTTTAAAAGTAGAGAAAATATGCTTTAAGAATATACCATGCTTTCTTCATAAAGTTAAACAGGAAAAAATTGTCAATCGTCTGGAAAATCGGCAATCGCTTTGGAAAATTACGCCATTTTCAAAAAGTCACGTTTGTCTTTACAACGTAAAATCGATTAAATACCGGCAATCAAGACATAATCTTTTTAGATATTTTAAAAGTAGAGAAAATTTCCAAAAAGATGATATATAGTTTATATACCTTCATGCTACCATTAAATAGATACGGAGATCTTATTTTCGCGAAGTCGTGTTTTAACGCGCCACCGGTCAATTTGACCGGTACAGAAGTGAAGGGGTTAAGTATTAAAGCTGTTAACGTCAACATCTCACCGATTTACTGGCCAAATTATCAGACTCGTTAAAGTTCACAGTAATCATGTTAATGTAAGATAAAAAAAAAATAAATCTAAGCATATTAGATACCAAAGGTTAAATTCTCTTCCCATCCATGTATTGTAATGGGAATAGGTGAGCGTAAAAGCAAACATCACACTTGTTTATTGTCAAAACAAAATCATGTCTATCAGACGCTTGCGCTAATGATTTATGGGTTCAGAATTAATTTACCATGCACATCTATGAATTCCGTCTCTTAGTTTAAGTTTTCTACTTTTAATAATTTCGTTTTTCTTTATTTAATAATTTAGTTTTTCTTTATATATTAATTTCGTATTTCTTTATTTAATAATTTCGTTTTTCTTTATTTAATAATTTCGTTTTTCTTTATCTATTTATTTAGTTTTTCTTTATTTAATAATTTCGTTTTTCTTTATATATTAATTTCGTTTTTCTTTACTTACTTGTCATCCACATCCATTCCCCCTCTAAAATAATGTCACTTCCACCGAGCCAGAACCCATCTATAAAATTAAATAAATGGGGGCCAGTCATGATAAAAATAGAAAAAAAATATAATTAATACTAGGTAATGTACTCATCCCTAGAAAAATTTAAATTTATATATATACGAGTAATGATCAAAAAGTTCGCGAACTAATTGAATAGCTTCCATAAAACAATTAAAGTAAGTTTTCAGTGTTAAAGTAATACTCTCTAAATTTAATGCACATCTGTCACCGTTCTGCCCATACGCAAATCACGTGGTTCGGACACTCACGTGACATGCTCCATAGCATTCTGTTCACAAAAGATAAAACATTTCAGAGTCATATTTCTTACCATTCGAGTTATTTTATATAACAAGAACAGTTATTTGTAAGAAGTAACCTAATGTTTTGAAAAGGATGGATGAATAAGGATATCTTTTCCCAGAAAGAACATTGTGACAATCATAGACCGAGTCCTCTGACTTAGGAACGTCATTTATTTAATAGAGATATATACTAGTACTTGAATCATATCTGATATATTTCACGATAATTCAGGGATTTAATACTTATAATTATTATTGTTAGGATGTTCAACTATATTTTAAGTCATAACGTCATAACTAATTGGTGATCTTTCATAAATTGCTCAACTAAGGACACATCTCTTTCCAAGGTGTTGTGTAGTGGTTAGAGCGTCTACTCTAGAGTGGCGAAGGAGTTAATCCTTTTGTCGCGGGTTCGAATCCCACTTTTGGATGTGAAGACCGGTCCTTCGAACGAGACCGTATAAACCGAGGTCCCGTGCCGCAGTACATGTAGGTGCTGGCACGAAAAAGATCCCTCACTGCTCAATGGCCCTGAGTGCCGAGTATAGGGCAAAATTGAAGTTCACCACCGGGAAGTGGTGGCGTCTCCATATGAGTGAAAAATTCACGAGAGGGATGTTAAACAACAAACAATTAATCAATCAATCTTCCCCAGGTTTCTTTCACTGGACAACAAAACAAATTTCATTTTTAACCATCCGTCTTCCCTCACTAAAACAATCAATTATTGAATT
>NW_026921021.1:0-180827 GCF_032062105.1 Saccostrea cuccullata
ACACAAATTATAGATAAAAAAATTTTGCACTTTAAACATGCACGGGTTTATAGTGTATGAGGATACATGTATCTTATAAGGAACCAATTTTAGTTTTTTTACATTTCAATGATAAAAGTGTTATAAATTGAAAGGAAGAAAAGGACCCTAAATTAATGTATGTGGAATTGAAAACTGTTTTTTTTGGGAATTTTAATTACAGCCACTCCCCCCTTTTCCCAAATTTATAAGGTTAATGATTGCCTTTGATAAAAAATTTTCATGATAAATACAGATTCTACTGATAAATACTAATAATTTTTAAATACTTTGCCTTTGATAATAAATTCCATGATAAATCTGATTCTACTGATAAATATACTTCAGATAATTAAGTTTAGAATAAAAAATTTTAAAAAATTTTTCATTTGAAATGTATATGCAAAAAAATATAAACAAAATAAAATTTACATTTAAATTTTAGTCAAGAAATAAATTCTACACGTTTATATAAGGTACATGTAAGATAATCCTCTCTAAATTTTTTAAAATTTTTGTAATTAAATATTCCTTGAACATTGTTTTTGTTTATTAAAATGACACAAAGGTTCATAATATAATTAAAAAATACGACTTAGGTCGCGCATTTTGAAAAAATCTTTACATCTGCGGATTAAATGAAATTACCGTTTTAAAAGTACGCAGAGAGAGAGAGGGGAGAGAGAGAGAGAGAGAGAGAGAGAGAGAGAGAGAAAAATTCGAAAAAAATGACTACAAAGATATTTTTCAAAAATTTTGTTGTGTGGCTTGTCTTTAAAATAAAGTTACAGCTACTTTTTATTTTGTTTTCATTAAAAATGTAAGTTATGAGGAAATCAAAAACATGTAATTTTTATCTTATATATGTGCTTTATATGCGCTCAGATTATCTTACACTATGCAAAATTTACTCTTTTAAACAAAATCATAAAAATTTAAAAAGATATGTCTTCTGCATCAATGTTGTCTGAGAAGAAAAATAGCAATAATTCACTTTAATTAACTGTGTAATTATTACCGTCTTACATCGATATTATAAAAGCAATAATATATTTCCCCATTTCCAAATCTTTTATTTTTTATACCCCCTCCCGGGTTTGTCTTAGATTGCCAGGAGGTTCACTGTCCCAATCCTGAAAAATAATTACTTTCCTCCTTACCTGAGTATACTGTACATTCAACTGCAAATTCGGGAGGTTCCCCCTTTCCCCCCCCCCATACGATGTGGAGAGAAGAAATAAGAAATGGACTCTTCAAACATGACAAAAAACTATTTGGTTTTAAGATGGGTTATTTTTTTAAATTTTTTTTTCTTAAATGTAGAAAATTACCAGAAAGAGGAACTATGTTTTTAAAAATGTTTTTTTTTATGTTGTAAGTTTGTTTTTCAGAAAATATGTTTTTGGGAAAACATTTTTAAATTAGTGTCCATGTTTTGCTGTGGGAAACCCAAAATATGGTCGGATAAAAAATACAAAAAGGACAATGGCAATATGTAATAAAATTCTGTGAAAATTTTATCAAATTTCAAACAGTGGTATGAGAGGAGTTGCGGATAGAATGGGTACCCCCAAAAAGGGAACAGACGGACGGACATCCCGATTATATATAGTTTAACAGCCCCCCCTTTTCAAGCGGGGTGTAGAAAATAGTTATATATGTATATTATTTACAATACATATAAACCACAATAAAGGTAGAATGCATTGTCAAAACGTAAAAAAGATGATCGAAGAAATCTCTAATAAGACAAGTTTTTCTTCTAAGAAATTATTAGAATATTAAGTATGTTATTGTCAAATCAACTACGTCCCCAAGTAGTTGTGACAACAACAACCCCCCCCCCCCCCCGCTATTTAATATGTATAATTAAATAATGCATTGTTTGTATTTTAAATTCTTTTGAATACATTTTCTTTAGAACTCTCTAAATTGTTTAAAATAAATAAAAAGGCTTTATTTTAACTTTAGCTAACTTACGCCTACACATGAGTAGACGTAAAATTTTGGCCTTAATTTAGTCAGGCGTAGCGATACGCTCTTTAATGAAATGCAAATCTCCGTGCTAGTCCCGTCTTTACGCCGGCGTAGCGCTACGACTAGGCGTACGACCTTTGATGAAACGGGTCCCTGAAACCTAGACTTACACCGTTTATTTAATCAATGAATTGTTTGTTATTATGAGCATGAAAATAATATTTTTATAAATGGTTTTCATTTACCATAAGATTTTTCTTCTTTTTTTTTCAAGCGTAAAATTCATGTAGTATTCGTAGTAACACATAATGCAATACTCATTCAGCTAATTGGTCAGTTAAAAGCATGCTGGTGCCTCATTTGCTAATCTGACGCCAAAAATATAGTCCCGATTCCCATGCAAAAAATATTTGTCTAAAATTAAATTTGAATTCATGACTGCAGAAAATTGTATTATAGAGAATACCTATTCAAGTTTGAATGAATGTAAGGGAGATCGATTGATTTAACTTTCCTGTTTACCATACCTCCACGTGCTCGTCACTTCCTAGCCACATTTCCGTGAATGATTACCCTATCTCGCTGAAGTCTCGCTAACTCTCGCCAGAGCCACTGCCAGAGCTACTCTGAATTCATCGGGTTTTATAATTTGCAGAGTTATTTTGCGGACTTAGTTTACCGTCCGCCGCCTGGTTCTTTTCCTTCGCAACGGAGGCCATCGATTAAAACTGATTAAAACTTAACATTCAGATGTACAACAATTAGACGTTTTAAATATTTCTCATTACTGATAAAATGTCTTCCAGGTCAAAGTGTCAAATTTATGGTAACCATGAAAAAACCTTTACACAGAAAAACCCTCAACTAAGTATACAAATATGACGATTAGGGCACCTCTCCCTCATTTATGAATTTCATAACCCTGCAATTATAATAAAAAATCAAATGTTTGTGTTCGTGTAGAGTTTTTTGTAAAAATAATGGCATATTTTCTTTTTTTATAAGTTCAAATGTTTTAAACCAATACCTTTTTAAGAATAAGTGATCTGTAAATTCCATATAAAGTCCGGTGGAATCATAAACCTCATGGCAAAATGTAATGTACTCTGATCGATTTTCATATTCACTCAGTTGCATGCTGTGTTTTTCAAAGCAAGGAATTAGGCATTCGTTACCCATACTGTAAAACTAATAAAGCTCTTCAAATAACTTTTCCTTGCTGGAGCCTACGATTTTATTTTGAAACATATTATTTTCCTGAATAAAAAAGTTTGGTAAATTCCCTTTATAAACGGAAAAGATAAGAAACCTGAAACAATCCCAAAAACACTCCAAAAAGTTTTCTTGAATCCAAAAGGAGTCCTCTTTCTCCTGTATCACATAGAACATAATTGTTTTCAAGTAGTAGGAACTGAGTAATTCTTTATTGTGGGAATTTGGATTGATAACATCAGTGAGGAATATCTTGAACAGCCCATAGCATAAAAATTGAACATGGTTCATAGACTGAACACATTCAAGTTCGGTTAGGATAAAGGAAATGTGCCATTCGTGATCTGTATATGTAGAGTCCCTTAATTCGTCCAATAGGGACGAAATGACATCCTGTCTTTGTTGCGTATTTTAGAATAGGAGCGTGAGGCCAACCTTTTTCTACGCAACGGCTTCTCCATGAAGCCGCTTCTTTGGGGAAGAAATCACTCTGTAATGAATGAGATTATCATAGCGCATTCCATTACTCAAAACGCCACTTGCACGAGGTCCATGTTCATGTGAGCCCTGGACTACCACGTTTAGATAAGAATCACTATATTTTGAACTTGACATATATGTTTAATTTCCCAGTTTTATGTAACTACATGTATCACGAACCTTCCTACATTCAGACCGATTAATGACTCTCAGAAGGATATATCCTGGACTATCCTCACAATACTCCATCATTATCAAAGTTGTTTTGTCTTTGTTCTATTTGTTTGCTTGTTCTGGATGTGATCCGTCCATCAATAAGATAATCGCAGTCTGAATTTTCGACTCTAAAACCTTCCTTTTGACTCCCCCGTTGAAAATTCTATAAATCTATTTATTTTTCCTTTTTCCCATATTAGAAGCTAAAGGACAAGTATTTTAATAATATTTAGATACAATGCCTAAAGCTTTAAACGAAATTGGACTTTTTTTCAAAATAATAAATATTAATTTCTACAATATAATCACATACAATACAAAATCACACATAAATATACATCAATTATTGAAACGCAAATATTTTATCAATCATTCAGGTCCTTTTTAAAGTGATTTCAAAACAACAGAGGCCATAGTTTTAGGAGGAATGTTTGACAATTGTGTTTTTGATATTATATTTTCTTAATATAACTTATAGCAAGATTAAATTTCATGTAGTAAAAGAAAAGTGAAACTTTTTTTTTTTAAACTATATTAAATTAATGAAATACTGCATGGAGGAAAAAGGGAGCTCCAATGTTAAATTAAAGATAATCTTTTTATCTTTGCAAAAATAAAAATTAGAAATAATATATCCAGCACAATTGTTTATGTGAAAATTGATGATATATTTTTTTCACTTTGTATCCCTTTTCCTTATATATTTAATGTAATCAAGCACATTTTATGTTCTCATTGAAACTCACATAGGTAAAATTATACCGGTTGCTTCATAAGAATTGTTTAACAGGACATTTTTGTCCGATTATAACATTATCTCCTGTAAAAATTTTCTCCAATATACCTCACATAAGATTTGGGAATATCCAATGTTTAGGCACAGGTGAAATCAAGGTTTATTTATTTCCCTTTAATATTGTAATTAATTAAAGCTTGTCCTCGGTCTTTTCTCTTTTTCCTCCATCTCTGAATTGATGTCTTTGTGACGTTTTAAACCAATGCGGGCGTTTTTGTTTCTCAAATCAGACACGACAGTCAGCATTCTGATAATTTTAGCCTTGAATATCACACATCTGTCCGAATGAGTTAGTGATACTCTGTACGACTCAAATGCTTCTGAATAATACCCGGACAATTGTTGAGCAATCCCAAGGATATGCCAAGAAGTATTTTTTAGATCAATGGGAACAATTTTCCTTTTATCATTATAAAGTAAATCTTTCAATTCGCATAAGGTAATATCGCGTCCTTTTATGTCTCCAAGTCGTATTTTGCACAGGATAATGAGAAAAAGTGTCAGTACATATGGATGAATAACGAGATGCATTTCTTCCATCAAACCCACATACTGTTCAATACTTAGTTCATCTAAATACGTAACGAGTCTAGAGAGAAATATTTCTACTGCTACATCTTCTCTAATCTTTGAAGTCCATGATTTATCTTGGTCATATATGTATTTAACGGGTTCTGGAGATGTGGGTATGTATATAACATGGGGTTGTTTCAAATTTCCCTTTGTCTTTTTGGCATAGTCCAGAGCATCTTTAAATCTTGACATTCTGTAAAGATACATCACTTTAAAAATGTTATTTGATATGAATCCATGAATGGCTGCAAATTCCAACAAGTCCAAACCAGATTGTAATAAACTACTTGTGTTTTCAGCATATTTTAGTACGACGAATGTCAAGTGAGTAAACAACGAACAAATATGTTGTTTTACTACTATCGTTTGAATAAGAGTCAAGGTTTCCTTTTTTAGAAGTCTTTTTATGGTAAGCATATAAACCGCCATGATCTGTGATTGTGCAGAGTCTACATATAATCCTACGCCATTATGAATCTCAGTGAATAAACTGTAATCTGATTGAAATTTTCTTAACCAATAAAGAGGAAAGGATGTTTGCATACGTATAAATTTTTCAGAGACGCATGGCGTTAAGCAAGCATAACCCATGTTATATAACACATAAAGCTTTTCAAGCAACTTCTCTTTAGCACTTCCCTCAATTTTACAATGAAACATGTTTTCTTGAATGAAAAAGTTTGGTAAATTGCCCTTATATGTACAAAATATTAAACATTTAAAGCAATTCCAAAAACACTTTATCAAGTTTCCTGGAGACCAAAATGATGTTTCGCTTTCTTGTATTGTGTAAAACATTATAGTTTTCAAAAAGTAAGAACACAAAAGTTCTTTATCATCCATCAATGGCTTGATTACTCTGGTGAGAAAAATTTTGAATAAGCCGTAACAAGTAAACTGAACATGGTTCATGCTGTGTACACATCGCAATTCAATGAGATTGAAGGAAATTCGCCATTCATAATCTTTATTTGGTGAATCTCTACGACCAATTGGAACAAAATTACATCCTGTTTTCCTGGCATATTGCAATACAGTAAAATCAGGCCAGCCCTTTGTTTCACAACGCTTTATCCATGAAGAAGCTATTTGTGGAAGAAAATCACATTTCAGTGAATGAACGTAGTCATACCAAATTCCATTAGTCAACTGTCCGCTTGCGCAAGGCCCATGTAATCGTGAATTTTTAATTATTAAGTCTTTGGTGGATTCACTGTACTTTAAACTCGACATGTACGTTCCATTTCCTAATTTCACATAACTATCACGAACAAAACTCCAGCTAGACAACTTTCTGACTTTCAAAAAGGCGGATCCCGGACTATCATCACAATACTCCATCATAATCAATGTCTCTTTGTCGTATAGGTTTTCCTGTCTCGGGTGACAAATAACTTTGTGGTCAGTCAACCAGAAAAGCGTATCGACATCGGACTCTTCAAAATTGAATCCCTCCCTCTGACTTCCTGTCGACAAGTAGAAAGAATTATCATGTCCTCTAATGGGTGATTCTACTGTTGTACGTGAATTGAAGATAATTTCTTCAATATCCATCGTCTGTCTCCTGATATCCACTTGTGCTGGAGTGCCAATCTCCGTTTGGAGATATAGGTATACTTCCTGAGAAAGAACTGACTCACTTTCCATTGCTCAAATGTCCAATTTAAAAAAAAACCCTTTTTTAGATTTCAGTTCAACTGGTACCTAGACATTGCTGACCGAATACGGTAATGAGATTCAATGACAGAAAACCACTGTAGTGAAATGGAATCTGTGAGGCCGACTGCGCCATAGATATGAATAGTCATAGCCTCTAACGATTAAAAGATAACCGATATAGTATTTTATTTCCGTAATGTCCGTCAGAAGTACGTATAAAATATCTAAAGCTGAACATACCCGTAAAAAGGAATAGTCCGCTATATTAACCGTTCATCGACGCTATCCCTTACAACCCATATATATATAAGGAGTAGATCTCCTAGCAGTTAGATCTATGCATTTCGCCATAAAGGTCCCACGAGTGTAGACGTACACTGATCTTACATTGCCGTGTTACTCTGTCGCGATAAAATTATCAAATTTTACGCATTTTTTTTAAAACAAGAGAACAGTATCATGAAAAAATACAAGTCAATACATAATTTAAAAAGAAATACTACATGGCCACGAGTTCAAGTGTGCAATCAGGTTTACCGAAATCGAAGGATGTATGTATACCGTCTGAATTTGTCTATTTATGAGAAGTGTTCAGCTTTTATTGTCTCCCGCTGAAAGTGTGGAAAATTAATCTCGGTCTGTCTGTCTGTCCGTTCGTCTGTCTGTAACGCTTTCATTCCCACGCGATAACTCAAGAAGCATTTGAGCTTTTGCAATATTTTACACAATGAATTCCCTTTGACTTAGAAATATACTTATTAATTTTGAGGTTCAAAGGTCAAGGTAATAAAAAAAAATTATGTGAGTGTTTGTGTGTGTGTTAAAATTTAATTTCAGGGCGATATGTGGAGAATTTAGCTTGTTCTATTTAAACAATCCAGATTTAAAGCAATATCTTTATTTATGCCCTATTCACACGACGATTTTAATTAAGACATAAAAAACAAGTTTATAAACTTCAATGTGAATTGAAATGGGTCAATCACATAATCAAATCCTGTGAAGACTGATGGCCTTCTCAGAACAGAACTTGTTATTTATTACTCATATATACAATTAAGATGGGCAATTAAATGTATATTTTATTATGAAGGGAAAATTTGGTTGAAGGCCACTTGTGATCAGTGAGAGTGAACGGATTGTTGTCTGGGAATATATTTATTTGTGAAAATCGATAATTTATGCTAAAAAGAAACATGAAACACGACCGAAGATTGATGATAAAAAGTTGGAGGAATGTCGGTCTGAATAACTTATTTACTGCGCATTAAATTACTTCGCATTAACTCCGTGCAGAGACATATAATCGGACCATTGAACGCTAAGCGAATTCGAAGCTAACTCGAATTAAATTTTGACGCATGTGTACGGCCAGAATTACGTCACAGGACACATGCTGGTGGTAAGATATAGGTATCTGTGCTACATTTGCTATATTTGGTTAAAAAAAATCAAGGAAAGTATTTTAATTACTAAATGTAGGTACCTTTAGCCACTATGATTATTATGTCAAATGGATGGCTCTTCATATTTACAATTTGATTCTGATTCTGTAATTTACAAATGACGTCAAATAGCCTTACTGAATTGTCCTTTTTGTAGAAATAAAATTTTGATTCGCATTGGTTAACTTCGCTTAAGTTGTTGTGTGAACGCGAATTATTTTAATTTACATTAGTTTGCTTCGTATTTATTTACTGCGAATTAAACTCTTCGTGTGACCAGGGCATAAATATGTAACGTTATTTAAATCATATGTCATGCACAGTCCAACACAATTCTTTATATCATCAAAAGTAACACTCATAAATTTAAATAAAATGAATAAATGAAATGAAATGAATAAATAAACGAAATAGGTTGGCAGAAATAAACAAGTAAATAATCTTTATGAACGGTAAATTCAAAATAAATAAAATCCAAGAAAGAAAACTCTTACGTCAGTAAAAAGAACCAAATCAAATTCTTCCGCATTGATAAATACATTGTATTCTAAAGGTTAAAAATTGATATTAATAAAACAAACTGATATAACCAATCAATTTAAACAACTTTTATTACGCGTAGTCGTGCTATCGATTTCAATTATTTTGTGGTAGGTCCTACCCTATGGTTTTTGCCATGGATGTTGTTTGTGGAGCACCTAACTTGTGATGCAGGGATCCTGGTTTTGATTCCTGACACAGCTTTACATATTCTATTTTCTGGTTACAGTCAACCACCAGTTCCCTATTCTATCGATACACTTTACCAAGAACAACATGAGAGTCAAACTTCTTTAGCCTAGGCTATTGATATGCACCTCTTAGAACAACTCCAGAGTCGAAGATTGGTACCCTAGTCTTAAGATAGTCTCAACTGAGAACAACACTATAGTCACTCCAAAGACATTGCTCCATGCTCACATTTTATATCAAAGCTGTTTAAGATAGTTGCTTCGAAAGTTCGAATAATGTGCAGACGCTTTGATGACTGCTTATAAATTAAAAACCTTTCAATAATATTTAGCGGTTAAATAATAATAGCTCACGTTGTATTGCTGTATCTCACTGCTCAGTGGCTGTAAGTGCCGAGTATAAGACACAATTTGCAACTCTCCATCGCCATACGAGTGGATAAATTCTCGAGAGGGACGTTAACTAAACAATATACCGGTACAATCAATTAATGCTTCTATACATGAAATATTTAATCTTGTTATAAGTTATAATATGGAAACATATATTTTTTTAAACACAATAAATGGTATTTTAATTCCAGTTAGAATCAAAATAAATATTCTTCATCAAATCAAACTACCCACAAAGAAATACACAAGCTATTACATAAAGCAAGTCGTCAAACACTCATCCAACAACTACCCGGTATGACCTCTTTTGTTTTAAAAATCACAATAAGAGGATTGATTTTCCGTTTCAATAACTGATGTATATTTATGAGTCATTTTGTATTATATGTGATTATATTATGGAAATTAATATCAATTATTTTTTTTTTTAAAGTCAAATTTCATTTGAGGGTTTAGGCATTTTTTATATTATTTAAACAAGACAGGTTTTTAAACTTCGAAAAAAGAAAATCTCAAGATAAATAACATTTTTTATCTTTGTAAAAAATAGAAATAATGAATCAAACATTATTGCTTACGGGTAAATTGAAGCTTTATTTTTTGTTTCACCTTTCCTTAAATATTTAATGTGACCAAGCAAATTTCTCATTCAAACCTGTGTAGATGAAAAAATACAGGTTGCCTCATAAGAAGTGTTTAAGAGGACATTTTCTTTGTCCGATTATAACATTATCTCTTATGAAGCTTTTTCTCCAGAAATGCTTCACGTATGATTTTGGAATACTCATGTTTAGGCATAGGCGAACTCGAACATTTTTACCCTCTAATCTTCCGATTAATTAAAGCTTCTCCTCTGTCTTTTCTCTTTATTTCCTTCCATTCTGAATTGATGTCTTTGTGACGTTTTAAGCCAATTCGGGCGTTTTTGTTTCTTGAATCAGATACGACAATCAGCATTCTGATAATTTTAGCTTCATATAGCCCACATCTGTCCGGATGAGTTAGAGATGTTCTGTAGGACTCAAATGCTTCCGAATAATACCCGGACAATTGTTGAGCAATCCCAAGGATATGCCAAGAGATATTTTTCATATCAACAGGAACATTTCTTCCTCTATTAAGTAAATCTTTCAATTTGAATAAGGAATGATCGCGGCCTTTTATGTCTCCAAGTCGTATGTTGCAAAGGATAATTAGAAAAAGTGTTAACACGTATGGGGGGATATGGAAATACATGTTTTTCTTCCCTCCAACATACTGTTCAATAGTTAATTCATCTAAATACGCCACGTAACAAGAAAGACCAATTTCTACAGCTACAGCTTCTTTTAGCTGTGTTGACCATGATTTGTCTTTGCCATACATTATGAACTCATGCACATCGTAAAAGCCATTTATAAATAAAACATGAGGTTCCTCTAAATCTCTTCTTGTGTTTAACGCATATCCGAGAGCTTTTTCAAATCTGGATTTTCTGTAGAGATACATCACATAAAATAAATTATCTGATAGGAATCCGTGTTTGGCTGCAACCTCTAACATGTTTCCAGATTTAAAAACACCACTCGTCTTTTCGGATTGCAGTACAATAAACGCCAAGTGAGTAAACAACGCACAAATATGCTGTCGCACTGCTATCGTTTGAACAAGTGTCATGGTTTTCTTTTTGAAAAGTTTTCTTATGATAAGCATATAATACTCCAGGAATGGTAATAAAGCAAACTCTAAGTATAATCCTACTTTTTGATAAATCTCATTGAATAAAATGAAATCTGTATTAATCGCCCTTAACACGTAAGGAGGAGTGATGGATTTTTGCAGTAAAACGCATTTTTCTGAGACACATGGGCTTAAGCATGAATAACCCATGTTAAATAACAAATAAAGTTTTTCAAGCAACTTCTCTCTGGAACTACCTACAATTTTACCTTGAAACATGTTGTTTTCCTGAATGAAAAAGTTTGGCAAATTGCTTTTGTAAACGCAAAATATTAAATGTTTAAAGCAATTCCAAAAACAATTGATGAAGTTTTCTGGAGACCAAAATGATTCTTCCTTTTCTTGTATCATGTAAAACATGATACTTTTCAAAAAGTAGGAACACAAAAGGTCTTTATCATCGATCAATGGCTTTATTACTTTGCTGAGAAAAATCTTGAATAAGCCGTAGCAGGTAAACTGAACATGGTTCATACACTCGACACATTTCAATTCAATGAGATTAAAGGAAATTCGCCATTCATAATCCTGGTTTGGCGAGTCTCTACGGCCAACGGGAACAAAATGACATCCTGTTTTTCTGGCATACTGCAATACGGTAGAATCAGGCCAACCTTTAGTATGGCATCGCTTTATCCATAAAGAAGCTACTTTTAATACAACATCACATTTCAATGAATGAGCATTGTCAAAGCAAACTCCATTATCCAATCGACCGGTCGCACAAGGTCCATGTGTTTGGGAATTTTTTACTACTAAATTTTTAGTGGATTCTCTGTACTTTAAACTTGACATATACGTTCCTTTTTCCAATATGACATAACTATCACTAACAACACTCCAATCGGACCACTTTTTGACTTTAAGGAGGACGGATCCTGGACTATCATCACAATATTCCATCATAATCAATGTTTCTTTGTTGTATAGGTTTTCTTGTCTCGGATGACAAATAACTTTATGGTCAGTCCACCAGTACAGAAAATCGGCGTCGGATGCCTTAAATCGGAATCCCTCCTTTTGACTTCCAGTTGATACTCGGAAAAAAGTAGGTTGTCTTCTATTAGGTAATATTAACGTAGATGAAGCTGAATTGTAGATAATTTCTTCAATATCCCGTATCTGTCTCCTGATTTCCACTTGTGTTGGAGTGCCGATCTCTATTTGTAAATATAGATATAATTCCTGAGAAAGAATTGATTTACTTTCCATTTTAAACTGTTGAATATGTCCACGCAAGTTTAAGTAAGCAGCTGTACTGGTACCATGGCTCGAGAAGCAGTGAATTTAGTACCGTTGACTTTTGATTATCTCCGTTTTCTTTTGATATTCTTCATATCGCTGTACAGACTCGTTCCTTACTTACCAGAACCATTTTCTGCATTAAAATGCATTGAAGCACACATGAATATTAATAATGTAACGTTTACGATGAAGAATCAATTTCTATTGATTTCTGGCTCCCAATTTTAACATCCACCAGAGTTCGTTTGTACCAATGTCTGTTTGCGGAGACGCAGAGGACTATATGTAGTTTGACTCTCGAAATTTCTTCCGGATTGCGATTTAAATCAAAATTAGATTTAGTCCATAAATATTATTATTCGTAAGCCGTTATATTTTCTTTATCTCCTTTCTTGTATTTGGCCTAAGGCGCTTCTTATCCTACTGGCAAGCATATGATAAGGGGAAATAACCTGAATTTTGAAGAAAACAAAGATTAATGAAGGTTAACGACGTCCGTGTGGTTTTATTGCATATAGATTAGTGCACAAAACAAAGCATTAATAAACTAGATATGGCTCAAGGTCCTTACAAACAATGTCCCTAACCAATATTATATAATCAAGATAAGAAAGAACTAAATTTGAAAATAATGGCTTAATAGCAATTATAGACGGTTAGCTTAGTAAAATTGTATGAAATATCAAACAAACCAAAAATTTAAAAATCGTAAAAAATTTGCAGTATTACAAAATCATTTTTTTATGAACTTTGAAGATAGAGTGCAATAAGTACGGAACCATTTAAACTCAAAACATATTTACAAGGAATTCGGATGTGCTCTACTGACAGACGCGCACCTGATGAATATGTATACATCTCGTTATCATAGTGTAATATGACAGTTAAATTAAACAAAAATTTGAATATCAAAAGTATATAATCGCAGCTTACATGTACTTCAGACATAGTAAACATCAGCTATGAATGATTAACAATACACTCAGCCGATAATACTTAGTAAACAAGTTAAAAAAAAATAAAAGCACACAGAGCCCGAGCGTAATTAACAGTTAATACGTGACCATTACGTCTAAAACCTAAAATTATGAACTAAATGATTAAATGCAACATTTTTAAAATAATCTAAATAATAAAATGATTGACTCAGTACTCTTATGCCTATCTGAACATTATTACATTACTTCCTAATTTTGTAATTTTAACTATAACAATAATTTATTTCATTAAAAAGAGCAATGTACATGTACCTACAATTACTTTAAAATGCATATATCTTAGTATTGGCAATAACTTTTAATCATACTAAATTACATTTTTAAATACTTAAGTAAAAATAATAAAAGTAAATATATTTACCTGAATTTGAAAAAAAAAACAAAGATTAATGAAGGTTTACGACGTCCATGTGGTTTGATTGCATATAGAAAAGTGATCGACCGACACGGGGACGCATCATAGGTGCTTGGTTACAGGATGGTGTTTTTGTGTATTATGTGTTTTTCTATGTGTGCATGAATACCCTCATTAAAATAAAAATAAAAATTCGCCGAAATTAGCACGTTTTAAAAAATGTCATATTTACTGTATATAAAAAGAATAAAGGAGCGTCACTCGCCATCTTGAAAATCAGGGGGTACCTCGGTTCACACTAAATTTTCATCCATATCTACATTTTTCCTACCGGTGTCGGGTGAGATCTAGCTTGAACAATGATTGAATGACAACTCCGTATCATCTGTTGACCTACATATGCCGTTTTAAACAAGCAGTGAACCGAAACGTCCTCGATTCTTGCACCTGTTTATCGAAAGCAACGGAAGTGGCGATTTCGTCTATGTAAAATGTAAAGGCGTCCCGGAAATACATGGAAAATCTGGAGAGGTCAGAAATCGCGCTAAACTTGTTTTCTCTAGATTTTCCGTGTAATTCCGGGACACCTCTACATTTTTCATCGTTAGAAATCGGCACTTACGTTGCTTTCGATGTTTGTACATGGTATAGAGGACGTTTTGTGTTTGCTGCATGTTTTATGCGGCAAGTTCAAATCGGCAGACATTTAAAAGATGTTATTCTATCATTATTGAAGCTAGATCTCGTCCGACACCGGTAAGAAAAATGTAGACATTTATTAAAATCAAGTGTGAACCGAGGCACCCCTTATTTTCAAGACGGCGAGTGGCGCTCCTTTACTCTTTTTATATACAGTAAATATGACATTTTTAAAACGTGCTAATTTCGGCGATTTTTTATTTTTATCTTAATGAGGGTATTCAGGCACACATAGAAAAATACAAAATACACCATCCTGTAACCAAGCGCCTATGGGACTCATACCCTTTAAAACCCAATCAAATTTTCACAAACGACTAACGGCCGACGGTTTTTGAAGCAAAAATGGGATTCTTCGGGTGTCTGTCGGCAGTTCATCGGCCATTGTCTTGCCCGATTTTGACTTCTTTTATGGTCGGTCGACCAATTTTGTGTCTATCGGTCCATGTTATAATTTTTCTGCGTCGGTGGCCGATTTCTACAATTGAAGTTATCCATCGACCAACCTTCGATCATCGTCCGACCATCGGCAGTCAATTTATTAAGTTGGTCGACCCTTGTTCGACAATGTGTCCAAAAAATCGGCCGACGGTTAAAATCAAATTGTAGCTCAGAGCTCGATGATCAGGCGACGATTGGCCAGCTTGTGAATATTTAACTTATTTTGGATACATGTCACAAACAAAATTTTGATGCATGGATTGATAAATATTTTTGAACGGATATTACATAAATAATTAATCTGTAAGATATAGAGAAATCTTAAGTATTATTTGCTTCTTATCTGATATGCGCCATTTGTCGTTTTTTTTTTGCAGTTCTATGCAAATTTTTAAAAAAAAATAATTAAAAAAAAATTCACAAGTAAATTTATCAAATCTGTTAATATAGGTACTACATATGTGATTGAAAAATGTCGGAA
Source organism: Saccostrea cuccullata (assembly GCF_032062105.1). Lineage (NCBI taxonomy): Eukaryota > Metazoa > Mollusca > Bivalvia > Ostreida > Ostreidae > Saccostrea > Saccostrea cuccullata. The sequence goes on from NW_026921021.1 coordinate 15,439, forward strand.
ATGAAAACCAAAAAATGTTGGAAATGAAAACTAAAAAATGTCGGAAATGAAAAGTTGATAATTACCAAATATTCCAAAAATGAAATGCAGTCGACCATGCCATGTTCCTTTGATGATAGATAATTGCTGACAAATTAATTGAGTAAAAGATTAACTTAATAGAATGTCCTCTGCAAGGCATAATCCCCAAACAAAAGACTATTGGTTTTGAGCAATCAATGTAAACATGGACACTTACTTTTTCACCTGTGCAATTAACTAAAAGATTTGATATAAATACAATTACTTACACTGAACAATAGGTGACATGAACATAAAAGAAAACCAATGTTAAAAAGATGAAAAGGTGCTAAATATTTCCATTTGACAATTTGAAAATACAACTAAAACGAGTTTAGTTAACGTAAATATTTCTACCAAAAAACAGAAATTTTTATTTATTAAAATCAACTTTTTAAAAATAATTTATAAATGTGAAATTACTATCTTAATTTTTTTTTATATTTAATTATAAAATTATAAAATTTGAAAACAAAGTTTTCCTCATGACAGAGGTATGAAGATGACCAACACAAATGGTAATTTACAAAGGCTTTCTAGTTATCTCTTTTCCTAAACTAGGGACAAAATCTATTTTAACAAATTCAAACTCGAAAGATTGACAAATTAATCAAATACTAGTAAGTATAACTTCAGAAGCGAAAAAATTTCTTTAGCTTTCATATACCCCGGTCTTGAGAGTTTTTTTTATACACTACGAAAATGGTATGTCAAGTGCGTTTAACAATTATATTAAATAATTCTTTAAAACGACAAATAATGTGTGGTAAAGTAGAAATACTCATTCAGTGCTTACAGTGTATTTAAAAGGTTTGTAAAGCATCCTGGATTTAAACTTTAAAATCATTATTTCACTTTATCAAATATTGATCTGAATTATATTGTGCCAAACCATGGATAATACATACTGCATTCCTGTTACGCACAACAAGGCATAATTATATCTTCGATATTTAAAAAAAATGGGAAGCCAAATGACAATATTATAATATTTTATTCAGTATTTATATCCACAACTTTTCCACTAATAAAAGTAACTTTCACAATATGAAAAGCCTTTCCGTAGCTTGTTCTTGTTACTTGAAAACTAGCGAAGACACAAGAACTTGAGTTGAGTGAAAATGTCATTTATTGACCAGATAAATGACGAAAGTGAACAAAAACACATAAATATACAATATTACATACAATCATGTAAATTATAGCTGGGATAAGGCCAAATAATGATTAGTTTCAACTTAGATATAATATATTGCGACTTAGTGCTTATCCCAGCTATTGTTATATAATGATTACCAAGTTTGTGTAACAAGAAGGTGGCGTAAACAAAGAGGCCACACGGCATGGTAAATGCTTGATGTTATACAATGAGGAAAAAATTCCATACAACAAAAATTCAAATATTGGTATTACATGGGAGGAGGATGGGAGGTGGCGGTAAATTGATTCCAACCTCATGTTTGCGTAAAATTAAATTAATTGAGCACTCGATCCCGATCAAGCCGATCCCGATCAAGCCGAACCCGATCCAAACATGAGTTCGATCCCGATCCAGTCGACCCCATTCTTTTTTACATTAAAAATCAATAACAACTGCAATTTAAATCTAAATTTGTCAAAAACAGTGTAAAAAAGATTGAATATAAAACATTTTATGAGACATAAAATTGTATTTATATCCACAACTTTTCCACTAATAAAAGTAACTTTCACAATATGAAAAGCCTTTCCGTAGCTTGTTCTTGTTACTACTTGAATTGAGTGAAAATGTCATTTATTGACCAGATAAATGACGAAAGTGAACAAAAACACATAAATATACAATATTACATACAATCATGTAAATTATAGCTGGGATAAGGCCAAATAATGATTAGTTTCAACTTAGATATGATATATTGCGACTTAGTGCTTATCCCAGCTATTGTTATATAATGATTACCAAGTTTGTGTAACAAGAAGGTGGCGTAAACAAAGAGGCCACACAGCATGCAAAATGCTTGCATGAAGCATGCAGCGCCACCCAAGGAAAGGCATTTCATAAATTATATGCTGCTCAATATTAATTGTAGCAAACATGTGTTCTTTAACAGATAATAACATTGTGTACATGAATAAACATTAAAAACCCACATAAGCACAAAGTTATATCTGAATAAGTTACAAAATATAAAGGACAAAGGTTACTAAACCTGTGAATAACATAAGGTTAACGAGACTAAAAAAGAGACCATATGCTACCTCATAAACAACATGAGCTCATTTTTACAATATATATTTTATGAACATCCATATGCTGAACTCATGCACAAAATTCAGAACAAAATCCTGCTGAGCTCCAACTAACATACAATTTTTATAAGCAGCTGTTCGCTGACCTGATACACAAATTTTTGAACTTCTAAGCTCATGACATGATACAATTTTGTAAACAGACATATGCTGACCTGATACACAATTCTCAAGACCAAACTTAAAGCTGAATTCCAACTACAATACATAAATTTTATGAGCAACTGGGTGCTGTCCTCAAGTATATTAGCTCGCAAATTTAAGGCCAATATGAAGAGTAAAATGTGCATCTATCTAGCACTTAATTTTCAAAATGAACACTTTGCAAGATCACTGACCAAAGTACTATTTTATTTAAGCAGCTAAATGCTGACCTCGGAAGGTTTAAATTTGTTGTTTCATTTTGATAGGATGCTTTAAAATTTTACAATTTATCACAGCAACCATTAGCTGGCCTAATAGACCTGATTTATACGTTTAATTACTGAAATGGATGTAAAAAGTTTATCAGATTCTAATTAAATTCTGGAAAAAAACCAAAACAACCATATGCTGACTTCTCTCTTTCGATAGTCAATGGCAGTACATGTATAAGGGGAAACATTTAGTTTGCAATTGATTTATACGTTTAATCACTGAAATGGATGTAAAAAGTTTATCAGATCCTATTTAAATTCTGAAGAAAAACAACCATATGCTGACTCCTCTCTTTCAATAGTCAATGGCAGTACATTCTGAAGAAAAACAACCATATGCTGACTTCTCTCTTTCAATAGTCAATGGCAGTACATGTTTAAGGGGAGCATTTAGTTTGGAACTGATTTATATGTTAAATCACTGAAATTGGATGTAAAAAGTTTATCAGATCCTAATTAAATTCTAGAGAGAAACAACCATATGCTCACTTCTCTCTTACCATAGCCAATGACAGCACATGTATAAAGGAAACATTTAGTTTAGAATTCTTAACATCAAGTGTGGAATTTAAAACCTGAATGCATTTATTTTAATATAACGTCTTTTGAGTGCCAATGACCGAGTTGTTGGATTACATTTTTAGATAAACCATTCTAAGCTGCCAATAGCAGTACAAAACTTGCAGTACAAACACAAAAACTATGACCAAAGTAAAGCAATCAGTTGAAAACTTATATTGCATGTTTTGATTGGAATCCCACAAAACTGTACTTAACTGGTTCATCAGATTTGAAGGTGAATAAAGGACTAGATGTGTGTTTATGTTAAGTAATGTATACTTTTAAGGCATGAACTGGACAAAATTGACATTTTAAGTCATTGGCTGTTAAAGTAAGTATCACTGGATGCCTATCATTCATAGTTTGGAATATCTCATTGTTATCTAAAGTGAATTATCATCAAAGAATATTATGGCTTGTCTTTGAATAACTTTTGAGTTGTATGTGTTGTTTATAGGAACGAGTTTGCCTAAGTGCATAAAAATGTTCAAGGCAAGAAGGAAGACTGCTGATAGTTGGTTCTTGTGTCTGCTTCTTGAAAAGTGTGAAATAAGTCAGATACTAATTCATTAAGATGGGTTTTGTGATTGGAAGCTATGGGCTCTTTTGACAACTTTCCTACCATAGAGGAGTATTTGGTTCATAAAATTAAAAATTGCAAATAATTCTTTCTGTAGATGGAAGATAAAACAGTAAACTATGAGTTTTGAAGGTATAACTGCTGTATTATCAGCTAAAAGGCAAATTTTGATAGCTGAAATATGGGACCCAAATGTCTACTAGCAAAATGATTGGAAGAACTTTAAGATAAATTTGACAATCTATATGAATATCTAACTAAGATTTAGCAGACCATTTTAAACCTTATACAGTTTCTTAACCCAAAGCACCAGATGCATCTATCTACTTATAAATGTAACTTCTGTAAAGAACACCACTACTACTGATGAAATATTGACTTGCCACAAAAATGATCTATATAAGCTACATTGCCTTAATTCAACATGTTCCTTAGCAGTTGATTTTCTATGTAATGGTTTGGTTTGCAATTGAACTCAGGAGTCAAATCTATAAAGAGTCTCAAACAATGCACGACCAGGTGTGACCACTTGACAGGCAAATTTTGAACATTTATCCTGGACTATCCCTCTCAACATTTGTCTAATATTAATGAGTTTGTTCTCATGTCTTAGATAATCTACTTCCTATAGGAATAGAATCTACCTCAATTCCATATATAGTCAAACAAGTTATTGAGAAGACAGTTTTTGTTTCTTTAGAGGAAAATCATACTCTCAAACGTAAACGTTTGAAGTTTCTAACATCAGAGAGACATTTTGAGATATTGGCCTGATTTGTATTCCAACAAAAACCATTACAAGGACCTGTTTAAAACTTAAACAAAACTGACAAGATGAACTAGCACCCATTGGTTAACATTTATCAATTAATATATTGATTGTTCCAATGATAGTCTGAAGGTGCTTTGGGATATTTCTAAAATCATCTCCTATGTCTAGCTTAGCCATAAGTGCCTGTCAGATATTTCTTGATTAACTGTAATACATTTTCATTAACGTCACATTGCACAACTTATTTTTCACAAAATGTCTTCATTTACTGATAATACATTATATCGCCAAATTATCTATATATATTTATATGTATGTTTTTGAGAATGAAATGATTTAAAAATCAGAATATAATAGCACTTTTAATGGTGTTCACCAAATGACATGGTAAATCTGCACATACATGCACTTGCAAGAACACGAATTGAGTAAAATGACAAATATATTTAATATAGCCAATTTTCAATTATTTATGATGAATTGCTTTTAAAATGGATGCATTTAAAGTGTAATCATTTTGACATGGACATTATGTATGTGCATGTATTTGCGTGTGTGTAAACCCTAAAATGACTATTATACTAGATTGCCTTATTTTATGAAGCTTGCCGGGAATAAGACACCAGGAAGGACATAAGGAACTTGGGGGAGCATTTAGTGAACATCTTAAATGGTTCCCATTACATTAAAACTAGTTGACTGAGGATTTAATGATTAACATTATTTTCTATCTGAATTGAAATATTTTTCTCTTTGAAATTTAGAAGTAAACTTTTGAGGTCAATGAAATGATCATTAAAGATTTTATTTATTTATTTATTTATTCATTTATTTATTTATCTTTATTTTTTATTTATTTATTTATTTATCTATTTATTTATTTTTCGTCTACTGATAATGGAACAGAATCTAGTTGTTACTGTTAAATGTATCTGCTACCGAAACACCTGGAAAACAATGCAACTGTTATAAGGAAAAACAATGCAACTGTTATAAGGGTGTTTACCAAATAGGAACTATTCAAATCAGTAGAAGATGTAATAGAAGTCTGCGGTGCAGTAGTGCATCCTTTGAAGTGATCTTGTTTGTAGAAGCATTGCTGGGAGTCAAGGCTGTTGCTGTTGTCTAAGATTTGCTGCTGCCAGCTGATTTTTTGGAGCAGCCACTTGAGTCGATGATCAATTGGAATCCGAATTGCCCAAACTGAATCCGCAGAGAGCAATTGAGCCGGTTGACTGCGTAACTTCATCTTTTTGGGAGGCTTCGGACCCATCACATTTTCATCTTTTTGGTGGCATTTTATTATTTTTCATCTTTATCATTTGTTATTGAACTCTTCACAATGCATGTTGCCAATCTATTATCATATACAAGTGTCGGCTCAGCTTAAAATAGGTCAGTTCATCATGGTCATCATAAAATTCAACAATTGTGACATAAAAGTGATAGGCAACCCATTCTTTTTACAAATAAATAAAAAGATCTTCCAACCTTCATTAGATACATGGAAGATTAAGAAAAACAAACTGGAGCCTTCACATAGTCACATGCAAAAAGACATTGATAGGCAAACCACTTATAAATGAATAAACAGATCCTCCCAACCTTCATTACATATTGGGAAGATTAAGAAAAACAAAATCCTTTTTTGAAATAAAGAAACAGATCGTCCCAACCTTCATCAGATATTGGGCGATTAAGAAAAACAAACGGTAGCCTACACATAATATGATGGAATCAATTGACGATTCCCATAATCATATTGGAATCAATTGACGATTCCCAACATCAATTGGAATCAATTGACGATTCCCAAATTGACCAGTACTGACACTGACAAAAACAGCTGGAGCCTTCACATACAAAAAACATTGATAGGCAACCATTTTTTAATAAATAAACAAATCGTCCCAACCTTCATTGGATATTGGGAAGATTAAGAAAAACAAATTAGAGCCTTCACATAATATAATGGAATCCATTGGCGATTCCCAAAATTTTGACCAGTGCTGACATTGACAGCAAATTATTAATTCATGTAACATAATGTGCAGAGACATGTCGAGGTTTACGTTGAAATTAAATAAGCACTAATATAATGTCATATTTTTGTGTAACATGTGACATGACATATTGCGGCATTAGCCAGAATCTTTATCACATGCATTCAAGTTTTCCCTAAGAGCCGGCAATCAGGTAAATTGACCGCTTTAAATGACAAAATTGTCGCTTTAGAATAACAATTTGTTGCAAGATCCACAGAGATTTTGTGATCTCGAACCCTTTACTTTGAAATAAACGGAAAACACTGATGCATAACAATCTATCATCATATGTGCAATGTACTACTTATCATTATTCTCCCATCCAATCAGATGGGAGGCATGGAGGGCAGCACTTTTTATGTTCTGAAGGTACTTCTTCATGAACCGGTGGTCGCAGCTGCTGTCTTTAGGTGAATATTAGGTGAATCACTTGCCAAGTATTTCATGTCTGGGTTCCAGAAACTGCAGTGGTGCCAAATTTAATTATTGCTGCTGAACTGGTGATATTGATGGTGTGAAAGTTTATTATTGTCAATCACTGTCGCCTACTTGGATGGATGTCTGCTGACCAACTTGAAAGTCGAGTAATTCTCTTGAGCTGGCTAGCTCGCGGGTCTTGAGACCGCCCCTGGCTCATATTAACAATTTAAATGTATGTTTCTGTAGCCGTAAATTATCGAAATCTGGTTCATTCAGTTAAAAAACCCAAAGCAACTCTTCAAAGAAGGATTGACCTATCTGCACTACAGTGCGCGGTTTGGGATATCAGGTTTTTACCTACATGCTGACTAATCCGAAATCGATTAAGACAATTGCACAATCCATCAAACTGTTCAAACTGATAACGCATCTGAGGTGGTGTCACAGGAGTAGAAAATATAGCTTTGAATCAGAGAAATTGTAATTTCTCTCTAAATTGATTCCAACCTCATGTTTGCGTAAAATTAAATTAATTGAGCACTCGATCCCGATCAAGCCGAACCCGATCCAAACATGAGTTCGATCCCGATCCAGTCGACCCAACTCTTTTTACATTAAAAATCAATAACAACTGCAATTTTAATCTAAATTTGTCAAAAACAATGTAAAAAAGATTGTATAAATCATTTTATGAGACATAAAATTGTATTTACAGTCATTAAGCTTTATTTAATACCATTCTTTAGAACTATTATGTAGGAATAAAATGTAAGTAGTCTGTGCTCAAGGAAAAAATAGACACATTGAATTGAGCATACTGCTAGCTGAAAATTTTAACACTGTTCCTTTGTTTTCAACCACCTTTCTCCTTCATATCACAAAACAAAACTTAAATATAAAAATGCACACCGAAGAAAATTAAGTTTTCTTTAAAACTTTATGTAGTGCCATATTTCAGGTACATATCAATTTAGATTAAACGAAAATGTTTCCATTTCATTTTTGCAGGATGAATTATTTTCTAAGAAGATGGATCAATGATGAAGCTTTATTTCTTTCTGTATTTTTGGCGCTTATCTTTCTCCTATTTGGTCAAGAACTTTTCACACTCTCTTATTCTAGCGTATGTAGCTTCTTCAATCAGACAATTTATACACTCGAGCGATTTACTGTATGAATTCATCGCAGCATTGTAGTCTCCGTTCAACTGTTGACAGATTCCTGATATTTCTAAGGAAACATTTTTAAGATGCACTGGTACAAATGTCCCTGAATCCTTTTCTACCATATCTTGCATTTTTTTCTAGGACAGATCGTTGTCCTTCTCTGTTTTTACACTTTTTATAGCAGAGGAATGATAGCATAAGTGTCAATACACACGGAGGAATATGGAAACCAACTGGACGCATAGTTTTTATCATTGCAATCCTTTCCAATTCTAATTCATGTAAAAAGATTATGTCTATGGGAAGAGCTATATTTACAACCACTGGTCCCAATATCTCTGCCGATGGTAGACTTTGTTTCAAATTTATATCCTCATGTAAACCTTGTAAATAAACCACTTGAGGTTGTTTCAATATTGTTAACAACTGCTCAGCCAAAGATATAGCTTTTTTGAAGCTTGACAATCTGTATAGATACATAAAATAGAATAATTTATCCGAAAGATAGATGTCGTCGAATATATCAATTTTTTCCCATTTATTTGCTTTTCGATTTTTTAGCAGGCGAAAAAAATGTAATAGAATATCAAATATTTGTGTTCTTGTAGAGTTTTTTGCGAAAATAATGGCATATTTTCTTTTTTTATAAGTTCAGATATTTTAAGATAATACTTTCGTTAGAATGATCGATCTGTAAATTCCATATAAAGTCCCGTGGAATCATAAACTTCATGGCAAAATGTAATGTACTCTGATCGATTTTCATTTTTCACTCAGTTGCATACTGTGTTTTTCAAAGCAAGGAATTAGGCATTCGTAACCCATACAGTAAATCTGATAAAGCTCTTCAAATAATTTTTCTTTACTGGAGCCAACGATTTTATTTTGAAACATATTATTTTCTTGAATAAAAAAGTTTGGTAAATTCCCTTTATAAACTGAAAAGATAAGAAACTTGAAACAACTCCAAAAACATTCCAAAAAGTTTTCTTGAATCCAAAATGAATTCTCTTTTTCCTGTATCATATAGAAAATAATTGTTTTAAAGTAATAGGAACTGAGTAATTCTTTATTGTGGGAAATTTGGATTGATAACATCAGTGAGGAATATCTTGATCAGCCCACATTAAAGTTCCGTTAAATTAAGAAAATGCGCTATTCGTGATCTCTATATGTAGGGTCCCTTCGTCCAATAGAGACGAAATGACATTCTGTCTTTGTGGCGTACTTTAGAATAGAAGCGTGAGGCCAACCTTTTCTACGCAACGGCTTCTCCATGAAATTACTCTTTAATGAATGAGCATTATCATAGCGCATTCCGTTACTCAAAATGCCACTGGCACAAGGCCTATGTTCATGTGAGCCCTGGACTACCACGTTAAGAAAAGATCTAGAATCTCTATGTTTTGAACTTGACATATATGAGTTCTTTCCCAATTTCATGTAACTATCACAAACCTTTTTATAAGGAGACTGATTAATGACTCTCAAAAGGACGGATCCTGGACTATCCTCACAATACTCGATCATTATCAAGTTGTTTTGTCTTTGTTATATTTGTTTGCTTGTTCTGGATGACATATTACAATGTGATCCGTCCAATAGTAAAGCTAATCACCGTCTGAATTTTTCGACTCTAAGACCTTCTCTTCGACTCCCCGTTGAAATTCTATAAATCTTTTTATCTTAAATATTTCTGTTTTAGAAGCTTTAGGACCAGTCTTGTTTTAATAATATACAGATAAATTGCTTAACGCTTTAATTGAAATTTGACTTTTTTCAAAATAATAAATATTAATTTTTCTACAATATAATCACATACAATACAAAATCACACAAAAATATATATCAATTATTGAAACGCAAAGCAATCATTCATGTCCCTAAAGTGATTTCAACAGAGGCCATAGTTGTAGGTGAAGTGTATGACAAATTGTGTTTTTTGATATTATACTTCATTAATATAACTTATAGCAAGGTTAAATATTTCATGTAGTAATAGGAAAGTGAAACTTTTTTTTAAACTATATTAAATGAAGGAAATACTGCATAGAGGAAAAAGGGAACTTCAATTTAAATTAAAGTTAATATTTTTATCTTTGCAAAAATAAAAAGTATAAATTATATCTCCAGAACCATTTTTTATGTGAAAATTGATGATATATTTATTCACTTTGTATCCCCTTTCCTTATATATTTAATGTAATCAAGCAAATTCTATGTTCTCATTGAAACTCACATAGGTAAAATTATACCGGTTGCTTCATAAGAATTGTTTAGCAGGACAATTTTTGTTCAATTATAACATTATCTCCTGTAAAAATTTTCTCTGATATGCGTCACATAAGATTTGGGAATATCCTATGTTTAGGCACAGATGAAATCAAGGTTTATTTCCCTCTAATCTTGTAATTAATTAAAGCTTGTCCTGTGTCTTTTCTCTCTTTTTTTTCCCTCCCATTTCTGAATCGTTTAAACCATTTCGGGCGTTTTTGTTTTTTAAATCAGATACGACAGTCAGCATTCTGATAATTTTAGCCTTGAATATCAAACATCTGTCCAGATGATTTAGCGATGTTCTGTACGACTCAGTTGCTTCTGAATAATACCCGGACAATTGTTGAGCGATCCAAAGGATATTCCAAGAGGTATTTTTTAGAGCAAAGGGTACAAATCTTCCTGTATCATTATTTAGTAAATCTTTCAATTCGCATAAGGTATAATCGCGGCCTTTTATGTCTCCAAGACGTATGTTACAAAGGATAATGAGAAAAAGTGTTAACACGTATGGAGGGATAACTAAATGTGTACGTTCCATCCTTCCCACATGCTGTTCAATCATTAGTTCCTCTAAATACGTAACGAACATAGAGAGTTCCATTTCTACTGCTGCACTTCCTCTTTGAATTGAAGGCCATGATTTGTATTTGCCGAATTTAATGACTTCTGTAAATATTAATGAGTTGGGTACAAATATCACATGGAGTTGTTTTAAATCTTTCTTTGTCTTTCTTGCATAGCAAAGAGCTTCTTCAAATCTGGACAGTCTATAAAGATACATTACGTAAAAAATGTTGTCTGATAGAAACCCATGTTTTGCTGCAATCTCCAATAAGTAACCAGTCTTATAAATATCATTCGTATTTCCCATATCCATGACAATAAATGCCAAGTGAGTAAATAACGAACAAATATGTTGCCTTATTGCCATCGTTTGAACAAGAGTCATAGTTTCCTTTTGTAGAAGTCTTTTTATGGTAAGCATATAAATGTTCAGGTACCGTAATTCAGCTAAATCTACATACAATCCTACTTTATCACTAATCTCACTGAATGAAGTGTAATATGTTTTAAATCTTCTTAATTCATAAAGAGGGGTGATAAATCTTCCCAATAATAAGTACATTTTAGATTCAGATATGCATGGGCTTAAGCATGCATGACCCCTGCCATGTAACAAATAAAGCATTTCCAGCAATCTCTCTCTGGAACTACCCACAATTTTACCTTGGAACATGTTGTTTTCCTGAATGAAAAAGTTTGGTAAATTTACTCGGGGCAAAAATCAAGAAGTCGGTCTCGTAAACAAACATACAGTATGTGGTCCATGAACTTTTAAAGCTCACGTGGTTTTTCACAAATTAAGGTAACATTTTTCTTATAATAAAACTTAACAAGTTAATATTATACGAGACAGGACCCTATTATGAATTAAATATCTCATACCAAATGTACTTCGTTGTTAGAATAATTATCTAAGTTTTCAAAGACGATGTCTTAAAGGGGATATATCAATTATTATTAAATGATAAGGAATTTTGGTGCTCTCTGATTGGTCTAGACGCCATTTACTGGTGTGTACCTCAGAGTGAGTTCACCTCAAATGACGTTCTGGAAGGTTTATTCGGGTTTTCCCTTTCGACCAACCATAGATTTGCTTACAGCTTTTTCGACCAATCAGATTGCGTGTTTCAAAGCATGTGTCGGTGTGAATGTAAACATGTCAGACGCCATTACCAAGGAGATTAAGAACTTTTGAAAGTAAATGGTTGAGTATTTATTGTTCATTAATATTGTTTTTAACTTTTTAACTAATATTTGTTTTGCTGTTGAAGTATATCAACATTTAAAAAGTGTAATTACACTTTACATTATGGATGTTTATATTTGATGGAGACAAGAGTGAAAGAGTCAGCAGTGTTGTAAAATTCCTCATCATTTAATAAAACGGTTATTGACTTTTGAATTCGGTCTACTCGTGACTATACAGACCTGGTCAGGTATTGGTTAACCTCGGCCTTCGGCCTCGGTCAACCAATACCTGACCAGGTCTGTATAGTCATGAGTAGACCTCATCAAAAGTCAATAATTGTATAATATAATTATGCTACAAGTACATATGAACACCTGTGTGATTCTATAGGTATTTTCTATTTACATAAAATTAATCGAACTTTGAAAAAATGCCAGCTTATGAACATGGAAAGCAATCAAACAGTTGAAAAATACTTTAATCATCATACACTTTAGAGTCATTTAAATTTACATGAAATACAGACGTAACATGAGCTCCACTGTGGTAATCAGAAGTTGGAAGGTTATTCAAATGATAAAACGTACGCTCAACTAGGACCTCGGGTCCCCCGCAAATAGTTCGTCATTTTGCATAGTAATTAAACATTTTAGGAACTCTTCAGGCATTAAAGGCACAAAGTGAATTCATCGATATCAATACGTAGACCTCAGGTCACCTTATATCTTACTCTAACATAATTATAATAATAACTTTATACAGATCTACTTTCTAATGTATATATTAGTAGAAACGTAGAAATAAATAGGGGGATCATTGGTCACCTTATAATGTACATCAGCACGGGGACCAGTGGTCACCTTATATTGTACAGTACATCAGTGAGGGGATCAGATGTCACCTTATAATGTACATCAGTAGGGGGACCAGAGGACACCTTTATTGAACATCAAGAAGGAGACCAGAGGTCACCTTATATTGTACATAAGTAGGAGAACCAGTGATTGCCTTATATTGTACAGTACATCAATAGGAGGACCAGAGGTCACCTTATAATGAACATCAGTAGGGGGACCAGAAGTCACCTAAAATTGTACATCAATATAGGGGGACCAGAGGACAACTTATATAATTGAACATCAATTAGAGATGACACCTTATATTGTAAATCAGTAGAGGAAACAGAGGTTATCTCATATTGTACATCAGTAGGGGGACCAGAGGGCACCTAATATTGTACATCAGTAAGGGACCAAAGGTCACCTTATATAGAATATCAATAAGGAGTCCAGAGGTCACCTTACATTTTACAACAATAAGAAGTCCAAAGGTCACCTTATATTGTACATCAGTAAGGCGACCAGAGGTCACCTAATATATTGTACATCAGTAGGGGGACCAGAGGATACCTTATATTGTACATCAGTAGTTGGACTAGAGGTCACCTTATACTGTACATCAGTAGGGGGGACAAGTGGTCACCTTATACGAGGGCTGTTCAATAAATAATGTCCTCGGTGCTCGGATGAAAAAAAAGACGTTTTTCAATAATTTAGTCATAATTAATGATTTAATGTAATATTATCTTTTAATTAAAACACATTTTTTATCATTTCTGGTTGTTTTTAGAACTCATTTTTGGGTATGACCCTTTGTATACTTTTTCAAGTTTGGAAAATGAAACAAGTCAAGAGGCGAAAGATATAACTAATATTGTTAATGTGAAAGAACATTAACATTCTGTTTATCCCCGAGACTCCTTTACTCTTCAGGGCGTGCGGGTTTGGACACTGTCATGAAAAAATCTAATGTAATGGATTCCTGACTCTCATCAACCTTTTGATTTTTTTGCAAAAAATTTGCTTTTTAGATTCCTCCAGAAATTAAACTGCCTCTCCGAATGCGAATTTGAACAACAAGACCACTAATATTTAAGAAAATTGCATATAAATTATTAATTATAAAATGAATGATCAAAAATGTTATCATGAATGGGTTTTCTTAGTTTATATATTTTTTTAATTACATTTCTTGGAAGATCTGGTTTCATTTGACCCTGTTATTTCAGGTAGAGTGCAGACATTCTCCTTCTTTTGGTCAACACTTTTGTGTACAAAACAATGTAAGGAACCTGTTACCTTTTTGTGTACAATGAAGCGCATTGAAGTGGTAAAATTTTCTGCTTGGGTGGAACGTTTTGAGCTATCTTTAGACACGCCCATTTCTTTAGAAAAGAAAATCAGTCAAATGATTCAATCGAATACTTGTAAAACAGGTATTTTATAAATATAAGAGCCAATGAAATTGACGGTCTACAAAAACACCAAGTAAGCACGTGTTCGACTGATACATGTGCTCTGCTAACTCCAATAAACATGATAAAATCATAATAATGTACAAAATCGTTGCAATGCGTGTTTTACATAAGCGGAAACTCTATACATAGCTCTTTCTTATTTAAATATTTCAGTGTAACTCATGTCGCTTGTTGCGGAAAGTGTAGTGTCCTAAAACTTACGACGAATATTTCTTTCTTGTTTCTAAAGAAATGGGCGTGTTGTCATGTTATAATTGACGTTCAAAACATGACTCAGAACGTTTCTTCCAAATGGAAAATTGTACCACTTCAATGCGCTTCATTGTAACAATACCAATGCTAAAGCAGCCAATATGTCATTGCTATAAACGATAAAGCAATATCTTTATTTATGCCCTATTCACACGACGAATTTAATTAAGACAAAAAAAAACTAGAGGTACTGTGATTAATGAGCTCACTAAATGATACCCCCGCCTCCCATATGAATATAATGGCAGTGTCCATGTTTTGCTCTGGAAAATCCAAAATATATGTCAGATCAAAAAGTAAAATAGGAGGTGCACAATGGCAATATGTAATAAAGATTCTGTGAAAGTTTCATTAAATTTCCTTCAGTGGTATGAGAGGAGTTGCGGATAAGAGATGGGTACCCCAAAGCGTAACAGACGGACGGATCGCATACTGATTACTATATACTAGGGATGGCAATTTGTAACCGGTTAATCGATTAATCGGTCGGAACGTTGGTAATCGGTTAGAAAATTCGTAATCGGTTAGTCGGAAAAAAATATATGTAAATTTGAGTGCAGTTTCCTTAAAATCCCATCTGTTTTTGTTGTTGTTTTTTTAAGAAAGCGCTGCATAGATTTTGATTTAAAAAATACATATTTTCTATATTTAATCAATTATTCAATCTTTAAAAAATGTTGACAAGGGCAATAACTCCTTCTAAGGTCTCTTCATTCAGGCATTTGCTTTGCTGTAAAATAGTTTATCTGATATTCACAATTCAAAAGTATCTTTTAAGTAGGAACTATTTAGGAACACTCAGCATCAGAATTATGTATTTTAACCAGTTTTTACATATTTTTCTCAATACTGTTTACAAAAAATGTACAATTTTTTATGTTTACATACACTTCTGTTTATTTATGTTTCGCATCTTAAAAAATATGGTGACCTATACATTTTTTGCAATAAATGGAAAGTTTAAAGTATATTAAATGAAAATAAATACAGTTTTTGTACTTTGAACCTATAAAATTGTGAGGGTGGAAATACCTTAGGAATATTTGGAGGTAATTATATAGCTCTCCAGATTAAGATCCAGGGTAATTGGTCAATTTGTAAATTTTTAATTACTGTTTTTATAACATCATGCCGTTACCCAAATAGTCCTGTAGTTGTTTTTAATTATATTAAAAACATCACCGTTAAGCACTTTTAGTTATAGTATGTCTATATTTTGTCGTTATCTATTAGGCCTAAATTATATTATTATAAAAGAACGTTGTATATTGTAAATAAAGTGAGAGTTCAGACATAGCCTAGTTCTAATTATGGTGACAACTAAGAATGAACTTATCAGTTTAACACCTGCGTTGGAAAATTATCCCTGTCTGATTTCTCTAGCAAGATTAATAGTTTTCTTAATTTTTCTTGTCTATTGAAAATGAAATAAAATATACTCTTATGTACATAAAATTCCCCGATCAAAATAATAGACAGAATGTAACCTTTAACGTCTTCTTGTCCTTTTTGTGTACATATGAAAAAAAAAGTCAAAATGTATATCTTGATACGACTAACCGGTTAATCGGTCGGAACGTTTTGCGGTTAACCGATTATCAATTCTGCAATCGATTGCCATCCCTACTATATACCCTTCCGCTTTTCAAGCGGTGGGGGGGAGGGAGGGGGTATAACAAGCTTATAAACGTAATCAAATCCTGTGAAGACCGAAGGGCTTCTCGGAACAGAACTTATTATTTATTACTTATATATACAGTTGAGATATTTTATTTCGAATGGAAAATTTTGTTGAAGGCCATTTGTGATCAGTAAGAGTGAACAGATTGTTGTCTGAGAATATATTTATTTGTGAAAATCGATAATCAATGCTGAAAAGGCCTAAGAAACACGCCCGAAGATTGATGATAAAAAGTTGGAGGAATTTCGGTCTGAATTTATTTAGTTTAAAAGCGAATTCTAAGCTAATTAGAATTAAATTTTGACGCATGTGTAAGGCCAGAATTAAGTCACAGGACAATGCTGGTGGTAAGATATAGGTATCTGTGCTAATTTTGGTTCAAAAATTGAGGGAAAGTATTTTATTAACGACGTTCGATCCTGATATTTAAAGTCTTAAACTCTTTTTGCCAAGTATATTTTTAGTTTCTGCATACACAGCTTAATTAAAATTCATATCAAAAATTGGGAGTCAATATGCTTTTTTTTTGGCGCTAGAGTACATTTAATATGACCTTTTTGCACTGAAATTTGTGTCTTAATGAAAAATTACATCTTCGACGTTTTCCACCCTCCAATATTTTTATCCAACTTAAGCATGAAACAAATTAAACTTTAAGTTTATTTTTTAAAAGATACTTTGAAATTGTGACTAAGAAAAAGTTTCAATTTGCTTTGCATAATCAATTATTTGACCTTTCTGCACTAATAAAATGTTATTTTTCTGGCATTCAAAATTTAAGGAAATCCGATCCTCAGCCAGAAAGGATAACTCCAAAAATTAACATTTAATTTGAAATGCATCAAAATGAAGCTTGAAAATGAATTTTTTTTCATGCAACAATTTTCATTTTGTTCATCTTTATAAGATTCAAGGTCTTTGGAAGTCTTAGAGAAGGTCTTATAAAAGTTGACATTTGTACATGTATCCTATAAAAGGAGAAAAAATAAATACAGTTTTAGAGAAATAAGATTTTCTTGAATCCAGCCCTAGATACCAATGCTTATTAGATGATATGAAATGAGAAGTGATTTATGGTGTCTTGCAATGAAGCAAAAGCCTTTTACTCTATGTATTATAGAATACATGACGGAAAAAGAAGACAAAAATTCCAAATAAGTATAAAAATCATGGCAATTTCTCTGAATGCCTGGATACCTATCGTTTTTTAGCCTAAAATATATTTGTTGATCAATTTGCAATTAGAAAATGCATTGCTGATATTCCAATTCGCTTTTTCTGCAAAAATATTGAAGATTTGACAATTTTCCCTGTATAATATGATTAACTTTCATCTTTTACTTTAAAAAAATACTGTAGATAAAATTACATAACTTTGTAGATTCAGAGATACTTTTATGAGTATTTTTGATTATTTAACTGCTAATATTATAAACCTGAGGATCGGACTACCTTAATAACCAAGAATATTATTTTAAAGTCTTAAACTTTTTCTGAATTTAAGAAAATAAGTCAAAGTTATCTTAAATATTTAGAAAAGAATATCAAAAGTGGGGGTATATGATGTAAATTTTGGGATATTACTAAAACAGTGTCAATTTTACGTTAAAATTGACTTAATTTCTTCCAGGATTTTCAGAATATATAGACTATATTTGTCACACTTCGTTGAAAGAATTCATGAAAAATAATTTAATAGATATTTCAGATCCAGCATAACACATTTCATTGCAAAAACAGCATTGTGTGCAACCAGCATGAAAAAATAGGAATAAAAATTAACAGTACTGTTATAGTTCAAAAGGGAAAAAACTGATCATTTTCTTCTAATAAACCTTTCTACCGGTCACGGTAGCCTAGTGGAAGAGCGTTCGCTTCGTGATCGGGAGGTCCGGGTTCGATTCTCGTGCGCGGCGCCGCGTCATACATAAGACGTAAACAAAGGTAGTGACTGTTCCTTCGCCAAGCGCTCGCACTAGAAGTGAAAGTCACGGGTCTTTCGGATATGACCTTAAAAACGTAGGTCCCGTGTTACGGTAGGCGCTGGCACGATAAAGAACCCTCACTGCTCAATGGCCCTGGGTGCCGAGTATAGGTCTACATTTGAAGCCCTTCACTGGTATACGGTGACGTCTCCATATGAGTGAAAAATTCTCAAGAGGGACGTTAAACAATATACAATCAATCAATATAATAAACCTTCCGCCACAAAATATAGTTCCTAGCTTAATTCTATTTGAATGGAATTTAATTGCGGTTTTTTTTCATCGAGTATAGTTCAATTTGCATTGTAGAATTCAGATTTAATGTTAGAACTTAAAAATGATGCAGAATTTTATAAATAAAGGAAAGGACCAAAATCCACTCAAAAGCTCAGGATCGAACGTCCTTAATCACTAAATGTATACCTTTAGTCACTATGATTATGATATCAAATAGATGGCTCTGCATACATGATGTGATTTACAAATGACGTTATAATAGCCTTACTGAATAGTCCTTTTTGTAGAAATAAAACTTTGATTCGCATTAGTTTACTTCGCTCAAGCTGTTGTGTGAACGCAATTTAATTCGCATTATTTTAATTCGCATTAGTTTGCTTCGCATTAATTTACTGCGAATTAAACTCTTCGTGTGACCATGGCATAAATATGTAATGTAATTTAAATCATATAATGGCATGCACAGTTTAACACATTTTTTTATATCATCAAAAGTAACACTCTAAATAGTTTTAAATAAAATTAATAAATGCAATAAAGTTAATAAAGAAACGAAATAGATAGTAGGAAATAAACAAATGAATAATACCTATCAATGGTAAATTAAAAATAAATAAAATCCAAGAAAGAAAACTCTTATGTCAGTAAAAAGAAACATTTATGAAGTTCTTCCGCATTAATAAATAATCTTAAAGTTAAATTGATAAAACAAAAACAAACTGATATAACAAATCAATTTAAACAACTTTTACAAGTTGTTGTATCGATTTAAAATTATTTTGTTAAAGGTCCTTTACTATGGTTTTGCCATGGATATTGGTCTGAGTACCTCTGTCGGTGGAGCACCTGACTTGTGATGCAGGGATCCTGGGTTTGGTTCCCGACACAGCCATACATTTTCTATTTTCCGGTTACAATCAACCACCAGTTCCCTATTCTATCGATGCACTTTACCAAGAACAACATGAGAGTCATACTTCTTTAACCTAGACTATTGATATGCTCCTCTGAGAACAACTCCAGAGTCGAACACTTGTACCCTAGTCTAATGATAGTCTCTACTGAGAACAACACTATAGTCAAACATCTGTTTGTACCCTAGGTGACATATATGACCTTGTAGCAAGATATCTGCCAGACTTACCCTCTCATCTACTAGACCGCCCTGGTCATTAGTTGTCATTTAAGTATATTATATTATCAATTTTTTATATATTCAATATGTTTGCACAGTAAAGCAAGGAAAGACTGTACAATATAAGTACCGGAAAAACAAAGGTTTTATCTAACGTTTCGTTGTTTTCATGTATGTCAAGGTCACGCTGTGTTATTTTCTGCTCAAACTTGTATACATGTACATGCAAGATTCATCTGGTGCATGCAAAGGTGAGATATATGTTCTTACAATTTTTTTAAAAGATTGCATCAAAATTCTTGGTCTACTTACATTCATTCTAAGACACCTGAGACCATAGTTACGATGGAAACCTATTCAATTTTTCTGCGCATGCCAACAATAGGGAGGAAGAAGTAAAGCAATATTTCAGTGCTGGGGCATACTGAAATTATTTTTACTTACCTTTTTCTCTATAAAAATAGATTTTTTAGGTTCTGAAACCTGTAATATTCTGAAGCCTAATATTTTCAGGAATTGAACAAAATTTACATGAGTCATGCAAAAGTTCTACGTGCTATAATTTAATTTCCAATTAATGCGTCAAGGTGCATCTTTAAGAAAAAGGCTAAGCAATTAGCCATCACTCTTTTAAAGCCACCAATATTCGTTCCATCTATAGGAAATAGAAAGAAATCAGAATTTCAAATAATACCATGAACAAGTTTGACTGTTTGAATACTTTCTCTGATACGCATCCGTTTTATCAAAAAACAAAGTCTCTGTTAATGCAAATATATTATATTTCTAAGCAATTTTCACGCTAAATAAAAGTTTTTATTCAGATTATATTTAAAAATATGCCAAGAAACCAAAGACGATTTGAAACAAACTTGTATTTACACTACGAAAGGGGGGCCTTTAATGTTTCATATTTTTGGCCTAGTATTTCTTGAGAAGAAGATACATGTATAGATATTTCAAAGATACATGAAAATTTTCATCATTTTTTAATTATCTCCTTTTGAAAGAGAATGTCGCACTTCATTTGAATATTTTTGTATCGCTTTTACCTAAGGATGATTTGCAGCAAGTTTGGTTTAAATTGGCCCAAGGGTTCTTGAGAAGATGTGAAAAGTTTTCAAAATGACGGCAAAAAAATTTGATTGGAAAAAAGAGATAAAAGCTTGTGGTAGCAAGTGATTGTAGAGAGCTACAATATTTAAAAAGCAATTTTTCATAAATTGTTTTAAAATAGTTAAAACTGAAAATAAAAATAAAATCATGTCAACTTAGTATGACCTTTATCCAACAGTATGACTATAAATAGCTAATGAAGGTGTTCTGGATTGCAAAATCAAGCTATACTGGTACAACTAATTCAACCACGGATCATTATCAATTTTAAGATACAAGAACAGTTCAATTCTTACTCCTAATTAAATTATTTATATCATCATTCCCGATTCAAGGGAGACCTAGAATTGTGACTTAAAGTCTATATGTGTTGGCAAATAAACATGTGCATGAATGTTGTGAGAAGAGTAAATAATGATGACAAGGGAGTAGGGATGACTTCCAGGAGTTCGTTACCTTTATAATATTAGATACATAATAAACCAAAAAGCAAATTTATCCATGGTCAATTGGAAATTGTTTAACCATTTTTAGTAACATGATCATTTGAAATTTCAGGGACAGCGGGTGGTTACTGAGACCACGAGGTAAGATAGGGGAGCATTCCCGTTTTTATTACCTGGTATTTGTTCAGTTATACAAAGACGGTCTAAAGATAGACCTATCCGAATTTATTTTAAGCTATTTGCTCGATTCAATAAAGTACACAGAATGGAACCTGAAATGCCCTTGTTTAGTGATTGGTCTTTAACAGAATTTCTTAAAAAGAACTGTAAAAGCACAAATATTCCTGGGGAATTAAATTTTGTTTATTTTGTGTTTAACGATTAATTAAATTCTGCACGAAATTTTATATGACTATATATCGACAATAAATGCCCAAAAATATTTCTATGACAAATCAACAAAATTTTATCCCCACGAAATGTGTGCTTCTACATGATAATCATGATAAATATGTACAATTAAAAGTTGATTTAAGATTATTTTCATGATAACAGGAAAGACCAGACAACTCAGTTAAGTTACAACAATGGGTCAATCACCAAGCAGCTTTATGATGAAGGGATAACTTTCTTGTTCTTGTTCATTAATTCTCAGTACATACAAAGTTACATTCGACATAATTTTTGAATATGATTTTCTATTAAGGGGGTAAATAAGGCAATGTTGCAACCACTATTGAAATAACGACCACTATTGAAATAATTACATGTATATCAATAGTGGTTGAGAGTGCAAACATAGTTAGTAACCACTATTGAAATAAGACCACTATTGAAACAATTATATCAATAGTGATTGAGAGTGCATTTCAATA
The DNA here is from genome assembly GCF_032062105.1 of Saccostrea cuccullata. Lineage (NCBI taxonomy): Eukaryota > Metazoa > Mollusca > Bivalvia > Ostreida > Ostreidae > Saccostrea > Saccostrea cuccullata. Next base: position 37,828 of record NW_026921021.1, read on the forward strand.
GCAAACATAGCTAGTAACAACTATTGAAATACAGCCACTATTGAAATAATTATATCAATAGTGGTTGAGAGTGTATTTTAATAACGCACATAGGTAATAACAACTATTGAAATACGACTACTATTGAAAAAAGTCATTTCAATTGTGGGTGAGATTCATTTCAATAACAAACATAGGTTGCAACCACTATTGAAATAATGTTCACTTTTGAAATAAGGATTTCAATATGGATTAAATTATGGTTTTATTTTTGTAATATTATCAGCAACTATCAAAATAATTATTTAAATCACTTTTGAAATTATAATTTCAATAACTATCTATATCTTCATTCAAGGACAGATGGCACAAACAAAATATGGATGTCTGGATTGGTATAAATTTTTTGGTTTGATTTCATTGAAAATGGTGCAAAAATTTATTTCTAGAATATAAAGAAATTGTAAACCTTCCTTATTAATTTACACACTTTAATTATTAATATATATATATTTTCACCCATAATCCAACTTTTGTAAAATCTTGTATAAAAAATTAAAAATTACGCGGTGAAACTTTTCTTTCAATACTCTTCGTATTTTAATAGTAGTTGAAACCTATGCTAATCATATTGAAAAGCACTCTTCACCACTATTAGATAATTATTTCAATAATGCTCGTATTTCAATTCAGTGGTTGAAACCTATGGTTATCATATTGAAATGCTATCTCACCCACTTTTGAAGTAATTATTTCAATAGTGGTCGTATTTCAATACTGGTTAATATCTATGTTTGTTATTGAAATGCACTCTCAACCACTATTGATATAATTATTTCGATAGTGGTCGTTATTTCAATAGTGGTTGCAACAAGGCAATATTGGTTACAAAAGAAAATTGATTGATAACAGAAATTTAAAAAGTCTCTGTCAGCTTATTGTATAAACCTTTCCCTTTTTCCTTTACGCAGTATTTCATTCATTTAAAGCCGCTTGGTCCGATTCTAATTGCAAAAAAAAAATATATTCGTTTTTCTTCTTGAAAAATAATTGTCCACAAATTGTTTCAACTTTTGTCAAATTATATCCCCAACTTCTTTTTCTTTTAAAAGATATCAAAATTCAAAAGTTAAAAAAAAATAATTTTTGTTAGGTCACACAATAAATAATCCTTTGTTGATATTGCATGAAATCACCTTCTAAAATTAAAATTATCGCTTACATGAATATCTCATGAAGAAACAAACCCGAGCATTTTTTTTTCCACAAAAAGTTCTTATACCTGTACACGGACAAAACCGGTATATTAGCCTGCGTTACTTAACTTCCTTTTAAATAAATATCTGATTTTCCTTTATTATTAATATAAAAATTACTATGGATTATATTCAATTAATTCCTTAATTTTTAAAAGATATATTATGACTTCTATTGCTTCTACTATTGAAAAAAAAAATACTCGGGTTTGAATTAACTTCATAATAAGATAAAACGATAAAGAAGATGGGCGCTGTTACAACGCGAAATGTAATAACAACGCGAAATGTAATAAACCTGGATTATTACATTTTGCGTAATTACATTTTGCGTCGAAATCAACGCAGAATGTAATAACGCAAAATGTAATAACACATTTTGGAGAATTATTACATTTCGCGTTATTACATTTTGCGTCGAGATCAACGCAAAATGTAATAACGCAAAATGTAATAACACGATTTTTGGATTATAACATTTTGCGTTGTTACATTTTGCGTCGAGATTAAGCAAAAGGCAGGAACGCAAAATGTAATAACACATTTTTTCATCACACAGATTAAGTACAATTTTCAATAGTGTAGTGGCTGATGAAAAGAAAATAATACAAAAGAAATAAATAGATCAATTTCTTACAAATAATATATTTTTTAATAAATTAGTTACACGTATTCTAAATCAGTTTAATAAATGCATTCATATAAAATGTGTTGCAAATTAGAAACGTGCATCTGTTGGCAAGGTTGTTTGGGGTATTGACATATTTTTATAGATAATTGCAATGAATTTAAAAAAAAAATTCATTCGTACTTGCAGGTGTTAATGTATAGAGGGAAGGGGTGTATTGACAATAATGATACCATACTGTTCCATGCAAATCTCCAGCATTGCAGACAAGCAAAATCAAAATTCTCTCTCTCTCTCTCTCTCTCTCTCTCTCTCTCTCTCTCTCTCTCTCTCTCTCTCTCTCTCTCTCTCTCTCTCTCTCTCTCTCTCTCTCTCTCTTTCCATCCTATAATAAAACGGATTGTTTCTGCATGTCCACAGTAATCGATAATAAACATAAGAAGTAAACACCCCGCCCTATCCCTGCCCCTCTGATCCTCGCTTGACACACACACAAATTACACTTCTATTCATTTGTTAACCAATGTATACGTGCCGAAGATGCATATCAAGAGATTTTAATGAACCTAATGTCAATCTTTGTTAATTAAATATGTTTTATTGGTTAGAAATGTAATAAGAAAAAAATATGCCAATCAAAGTTAAATTAATTCTTTAAATTAAGAACAGTGTATTCAATATAACTAAAATTAGAGTCATAAAAACGATACAATTTGATGTACGAGGGCCGTTCAAAAATTACGCGGACTTGTTGCACAGAAAAAATATTTGACGACATAATCGGGAAAAATGTCACACATAATATAAAAGAATCTTTACTTTTATGGTCTTCAAAATTTCACATAAAAATGTTGTAAATTGGTATCAATTTTGAGTGATTTTTCAGGACATATCATTAATTCACGGAGCAGCAAAATCTTCGACGTCACAGGCAGCATTAAAAATATGTGATTGATCTCTCATTTTCTCAAAATTTTCCCATGAGTACCTGTACAGTTTGAGTTACCTTATCTACTCAACATCCAAACACCATTTCTTGTCAAGCTTATAAATCGATTAAACAAGTAAAGAATATTCATTTTTGTTTTAAAACCAAAAACGTCAGATATTTATGAGATATATTGTAATATTAGTGACTCTCAATCACGTTCTTTACAGTCCGGATAAAGTTTTCGTCGAAAATCTTCTTCCCGTCCTCCCGTATAGTCTTTTTACAGAGGTCTAACAGTCTAAAATTTCAAATTGCTATTTGTTGACGAATGTCACGAATACCCTAGTTTACTACATGTTTTATTTTGCATCTTTTGGATCTACATGTGTGTTGGCGATATCTCGAGCATTATACATAATTTAACAAAAGTGTGGTGCGCCGTCATTTCAGGAGACGTCATTTCCACAGTCGTTTTCACGGGAATCGCATCAGAGAAAAATCACTATATTTCTCTTAATACTTCAAATATCACCTCAGAAATCAAAATACATAATAATAGAATAATTGAAAGATACATTTGAGAAAATTGTCGAAAAATATTGCGAATTATAGAAAATAAATGAGTTAAATTTTGGATTCCGCATGCTTTTGCTTTAAATGTTTTGTCGTGCTCCGTACCTCTCCATCAACGATATCAACATACCGATAATTTTAGTAAAAAAAATTTAAAATACAACAATTTTGCTCAAAATTTATTGGAATCCTTAAGATACATATTTCTGTGAAATTTCATAACTATATGACGCCCGTAAGAGTAAATAATAGCCCAGTCCGCGTAATTTTTGAACGGCCCTCGTATTTATGTCTTCTTATGAAAAAGCCCTAACGTTTATCTCATTGTTTTAGTTCAAAATATTTTTACAGCGCGTTTCCCATGTTGGTTACATGTATATATTTGAATCAATTTTATGATCTTTTTTGTTAAACGCAATCAAAAATATTAATTATATTTTGTTTTATTACATATTGTTTTATTACATTTTGCGTTGTCTTCAGTGCAAAAATAAAATAACGCAAAATGTAACAACGAAAAAGCACGTTATTACATTTTGCGTTGATCTCGACGCAAAATGTAATAATTAAGAAATGAGATATCATTTTTAGAGTTGCATTGGGGTATGACATGAAGTCGGTCACGTGATCAAATTCTATAACGCCCGAAGGGTGTTATAGTAGATTTGATCACGTACCGACTTCATATCATACCCCAATGCAACTCTAAAAAATGATATTTTATTTCTTATATTTATATTTTACGTTTTTATTCATTTTACAAACAAATATAGGCATTATTTAGACTTAGATTTTAAAATGCAACGTAACGTTATTACGACGTTATGTGACGTCACAGTCGGAACTTTCCAAATTGCAGGTGCAGTTTGCTTTCCATACGCAAGAAAGTTTGATCATGTGACCGACTGCATGTCATCGAAAATTGAATGTCATTTTTTTAGTATTGTCATATAAGGAAAGACATTGGCAAATGTAAATATCGCAAAATGTAATAAACTAAAAATTGTGTTATTACATTTTGCGTTATTACATTTTGCGTTGATCTCGACGCAAAATGTAATAACGCAAAATGTTATAATCCAGGTTTATTACATTTCGCGTTGTTATTACATTTCGCGTCGTAACAGGGCGCATTTGGCGTGTGATCTGCAGGAATCATTTGTACGAAACATTTATGGTTTAAATGTCCATGATTTGGTTGGCTGAATATAGCTTGTCAGAGTTTACAAATTTTTTTTTTCAATTAGTTTGAAAGTGTGATATTGTAACATTTTTCTCCGTTTTTCCTTGGGGGTACTATAACATACTGTTTAATCACAAAAAAATAAACACCTAAAATATTTAATGCATATAGATGCATGATACCAGCAATGCATTTTCTAATTGTAAGTTGATCAACAAATATATTTTAGGCTAAAAAATGATAGGTATCCAGGCATTCGAAAAATTGTCATGATTTTTACACTTATTTAGAAATTGTTGTCTCCTATTTCCATCAAGTATTCTATAATACATAGTGTAAAAGGCTTTTGCTATCATTGCAAGACACCACATATCACTTCTAATTTCATATCATGCTAATAAGCATTGGTATCTAAGGCTTGATTCAAAAAAATCTTATTTCTCTAAAACTATATATTTTTTTCTTTTCATAGGGTAAAAATGTCAACTTTTATAAGACCTTTTCTATTACTTCAAAAACTTTTGAATCTTGTAAAGATGAATAAAATGAAAATTGTTGCATGAAAAAAATTCCATTTTCAAGCTTCATTTTGATGCATTTCAAATTAAATATTAATTTATGGAGTTATCCTTCCTGGCTAAGGATCGGATATCCTTTAAGATAGTTGCAATTGAATTGATTCTATAATTCTTAAGTTGGCCACAAATACTCCCATAAAAATACTTTGTACAGTTTTCTCCGTGTTCAAGTCGCTGTTAGGTTGAGCTTTCATAAGTTTCAATAAAATAAAAAGAATTCAACCTATATACAATTAAATTGTACCCACGTACAACACATGGCACATCTTTAAATCAACTGTACTTAGCATAGATAGGTATAATTCAGTTGAACTGAAGATAGGTATTTAAGATTGGTAACATTTATATGAACCTAGGTTTAATTATTTAGAGATAGGTATACATGTTTTTTTTTTAAACATCTATCCTGAATTCATTTAAACCTATCTCTAAAAAATATAATCCAATTGTACTTATCTTTATTTAAAGAAGGGAACAATTATTTGAAGATAGGTTCAAATATTTGAATATATGTTAATTTGGCGTTTTATATAATTTGATACTTTTTTTTGTGAAATCATGCCGCGCTTCCCAACGAGTGCTTACGAAGTTTTTATCACCGAACTTCGGGTATATTGTTGTTTTCCTTCGTCCTTTCTCTGCCTCACTCTCTTCTTGTAATTACATGTATAGAGTAACAAATGTTTCTTCTTTAAAGTTTGGGAATATAAATGTATTGTAATTATTTGTCCTTCCTCTGTCCCACTTTCTTCTTCCTGTACTTTTAGAGTAACAAATTTGTTTTTAAGAATTTGTTACTTGGTGTCATCTGCAATAAGGTTTCAGAAATTTCATTTTCATCCTGGACCTCAAATGAAAGTTTTAAAATGTTTCAGAAAAAAGCATTTACCAAATAATATTTAAAGGATGAATAGTGGTTTCCTCTACATGTGCAAAAAAAGTTTTGGAATTATCTTTTTTTTTTACCCATTGAGGATCGAAAGATGTCTTTAAAAAAAACAAACCAAAAAAAAAAAAAATCCCATAAGGGCGAATTTAAAACGGGGCGAATTCAAAATATTCAGTATAATTTCTTAAATAAAAATACGATTGGGCGAATTTAAAACGGGGCAAATTTGTTTTACAGTGTGAAAGGGCGAAAATTACCGGGGCGAAAATAACCCTGTATACAGTAATTCATGTTATACAGTATCTATATGACTTTTTAAGAAGGTAATTGGTGGTGTCTTGTAGATTTGCAAAAACGTTTCAAAATTTTCATTTTCATCTTTGGGACCAAAAGGAGTGTCGAACAACGTTTTTATTTTTAAAAAAATCTGGATTAGTTGTTTTATGTTGCAAAAACCTGGTCTCATGAACTTCTCTTACATTTTATAAAGCAGCATTTACTAAGAATTTTTTCGCATCATAAAGTGGAATGTACTGTAAATTTGCAATAATTTTTGCCTTCTTACTTTTTTACCCTAGACATCGAATAGAAGTCGAAAAATTCCCTAATTCATTTATTATATATTTATTAATTATAGTTCAAAAAATACTCCGATATTAAATACAGCAAATAAAGAATAAATCAAAACTCTCAGAAATTGGCTTAAAATATGTTCAAAAGCATTTATTTCTAAAATGTTTAGGATCATTTATCCTGATATCTTGCTGACACATCGCTTCACAGATTATTTTTTTTTTGATATAACAAAGCACCTTTTACGATGAAAAACAAAGTGCGTTTCAAAGATTATCCTTTAGTGCATTTGAACAAACCTATGGTGTTCATTGTCTAAGGTTAAATGTGAACTGACTCATTCACATTTAATTAAAACATGTTCGTTTGTATTGGATATCACAAACATGAACAGTTCAGGAAGTCAAAAATGGGGGACGAATTAGCTTTAATCCTGGAATTATTTTGTGGACTTAGAGAGATTGAAACAAAGCTAAAAGAAGCATTCTTACGAGAAATTTAAAGTTTGTTGAATAATGCAGCTTCAACAATAAAAGAGGAAGGAAGGGTTCCTGACTTTTGCAGTTTTTCGATGGAAAATGAACTGGGAGAAAATCTAATTCAATTTCAAAGTAAACATTTTTTATTTTGATATAACAAAGCACCTTTTACGATGAAAAACAAAGTGCGTTTCAAAGATTATCCTTTAGTGCATTTGAACAAACCTATGGTGTTCATTGTCTAAGGTTAAATGTGAACTGACTCATTCACATTTAATTAAAACATGTTCGTTTGTATTGGATATCACAAACATGAACAGTTCAGGAAGTCAAAAATGGGGGACGAATTAGCTTTAATCCTGGAATTATTTTGTGGACTTAGAGGAATTGAAACAAAGCTAAAAGAAGCATTCTTACGAGAAATTTAAAGTTTGTTGAATAATGCAGCTTCAACAATAAAAGAGGAAGGAAGGGTTCCTGACTTTTGCAGTTTTTCGATGGAAAATGAACTGGGAGAAAATCTAATTCAATTTCAAAGTAAACATTCTCTCTCTTTGAGTGACAACAGAGTGATCTGTCATCCAGAACACAAGCATCAATTTAAAAAATGCCTGATATTGATGGAATATTGGGAGGATGACCTGGAATCCATGGATTTTAATGCCAGGAATCGAACTGCCAGTAAAATTGTTCGTTACACGGGAAACTAAAACATGTATGTCAAGTTTATTCAAATATATGATGTTTTTAAAAATGATGTTTAATAATCCGTCCCTTCAAAATCCAGAAAGAAATGACTTTTTGCGTATTCCAAAGTATGAATTGTTTTGTATACCTGATTGGAGTATGGGGAAACTGTTTAATCCTCCTTCCGAGTTTTATTTATTTCTCCAAAACATAATTGGATCGCCTACGGAATTAGCTATAAGAAGACAAATTAAAGATGTTGAAAATGAGATTTATAATTCAGCTTCTTCGACAATACAGCAACGTTCTATTCCAACTTTTTTTCGATTTTCAACTGGAAGTCAAAGGGAAGGATTCCAACTGGGAAATTCTGACGACGATTATATATAATGTTGGACAAATCACGTGGTAATTAGTCATCCAAAACAAGCAAACAAATAAAACAAAGATAAAACAACTCTAATCATGATGGAGTATTGCGAGGATAGTCCAGGATCCGTTCTTCTGAGAGTCATTTATCGGTGTGCATGTACATGCAAGAAGGTTTGCGATAGCTACTTTAAAACAGGAAATGAAACATATATGTCAAGTTCAAAATATAAAAAGGCTACACTAAAATTGGTAAATAAAGATTCCCAAAAACATGGATCTTGTACGAGTGGCCTTCTGTTTAATGGGACACGTTTTGACAATGCTCATTCATTAAAGTGCGAATTTTTCCCTGAAGCAACAACTCCATGGATATACCGTTGCGTAGAAAAAGGTTGGCCTAACACAGCTATACTGCAGTATGCCAAAGTGACAGGTTGCTATCTTGTTCCTGTTGGTCGCAAGGGCTCTAATTATGAAGATCACGAATGGCTTATATCATTTAGTCTTATTGAATTGAAATGCGTTCATTCCATGAGCCATGTCCAGTTTATGTGTTATGGACTATTCAAGATATTCCTCACTGATTTTATCAATCCCAATTCCCACAATGAAAAAATTGCTCTGTTCCTATTTCTTGAAAACTATTATGTTCTACATGATACAGGAAAAAGGAGTCATTTTGGATCCAAGAGAATTTCATAGAATGTTTCTGGCAGTGCTTTAAGTTACTGATCTTTTCCGTTTACAAAAGAAATTTACCAAACTTTTTCATTCAAGACAATAACATGTTTCAGATTAAAATTGTAGGTTTTCGCAAAGAAAAGCTCTTTGAAGAACTTTGCAATTTTTACGATAAAGGTTACAAATGCTTGACTCCATACATTGAACGGCATAGAAAGCAACTTAGTAAAGAAAATTTGTCAGAATATATTACATTTTGTTATGAGGTGTATGCTTCCCTTGTATTATATTTGGAATTCCCAGTATACGAGTTCTATAAAAAGTATTTCTCTAAAGTACGAGAACTTAAAAGAAATGAAAGTTTGTAGTAATACTTGCAAAAAACTTTAAATGAACATTACAAGTCGATTTATATAAACCAGCGTTTCATTTTGCTGGGAAATCCTCAAATTAAAGAAAAGGCACATCAGTTTGAAAATGTCCTATGTGCTGCAGCAAATTCCTTATTCATTTCAAATGAAGTGTTCCTCGTGATGTACTTATACAGAATATCCAACTTTAAGAAGGCCATTTCTGTAGCTGAACGTCTGTTGCACACATTTCAACAACCAAGTGTGATATACTTACCAGGATCTACTGAATATGAAGATTTGAAATACTGCTTACCATCGACAGATTTATTGGGACAGTGGTTGTAAATATAGCTTACCCCAGCTATATAACATTTCTGTATGAATTAGAAATTCAGCAAAATGCGATGAAGGAGAATGGAATCCCGGCCATCCATATGTATTGACTCTCATGCTCGTAGTCCTCTGTAATAGCGAGCGCAGCGAGCGTCGCGAAGCGACGCTCGTCACTGCGAGCTATTAAAGCAACGCCTGTGCGAAGAGAAAATTCGGACTACTGCACATTCATTCGATAGAATTTTTTATGCCGTAATTTCGACCCACAATGCATCACTTTTTTAAGCTACGTTAAAGCTACGTTCTCGTGAGAATAGTAGCAAAAGTTTTACTAAAAGTAAACATGCCCTGATTTAATGGATAAATATTGAAGATAAATAGCAAACGAAACGTTCTTCGTTTATTTTCAGCACTGTTCAGGGTTCTTTGGGGGAAATGTAACTTACATACCATTCGGCAAACCTCGGCTGATTCCGTGAGATGAGGTACAAATCGGCCGAGGTGTGCCGAGTGACTTACATACGACGTCATGTGACGTCAGAGTCTAGACGCATCAAATGTCACGTGCAGTTTGACGTACGAGCCCGATTTAAATTCTAACAAAATAAACATCTGCGCTCGCCATAACGGTCGCACCGTCAACATATTAAAGAGGATAAAAACGAGAAAGGAAAAAGAGCTGCCTTAGATAATTTACGAAACTTGCTGGTGGAGGATAAAGGAAAATTTGTACCGACACATCTTTAGTATATCTCGCTTCAGATATTAGGGATCTGTCAACAGTTGTCCGGAGATTTCACCAGTGCGTTGGATTCTTACAGTACTTGTACTATACTAGTACATGTACTAGTAAAAGCACTTGGTTGTCTTGGTCTTTTTTGGATCATAGGAGCTACAAACGCTAGAAAACTACAGTGTAAAAAATCAATGACTGAATAAGAAAAGAGACAAAGGACAAGCAAATCAAAATAAAGTTATTTTTGATCTTCTTTGAAAAGTTGGAATTATTACAGAAAATGAAAACATTCTTAATTTTATTTACTAGTACATTGTATTCTAAAACATGCATGTTTCTCCATTAAAAAAATGTTAATTTGAATATCGCATGATTTGTGTAATAATTTAACACCTGATTATGTTAGTAAAGATTTTTCATGTGTCAATAAAATAAGAGGTGGATTTTGTTAGAAAACTTGCATGCAGTTATGTACTAATACTAGAGGCTACACTTCCTGAGGCCTAAGACAAAAATACAATCCTGCGCACTTTTTAACCCTTTTACTGCCAGAACTGTGTCTAATTTGTGCAGTTGATACGCCAGAACTTTTACTTACATGTACAAGTATCAGAATGCATTGAATATTCTTTTAATGATAAGCAGCATCCTAAAGATAATTTTTGATTGTACAACATTTAAGAAATAAAATATCATTTTTAGAGTTTCATTGGGGTATGACATGAAGTCGGTCACGTGATCAAATTCTATAACGCCCGAAGGGCGTTATAGTAAAGATCACGTACCGACTTATTATATTTTACGTTTTTATTCATGTTTTACAGAAATATAGGCATTATTTAGACTTTAATTTTGAAATGCAACGTTACGTATCTACGACGTTATGTGACGTCACAGTCAGAACTTTCCAAATTGCTCGTGCAGTTTCCTTTCCATACGCAAGAAAGTCTGATCATGTGACCCACTGCATGTCATTGAAAATTGAATTTCAATTTTATAATCAGTGTTATATAAGGAAAAACATTAGCAAATGTAAATAAGTAAATACATATAGAAGCACATAGGTGTACGTATATGTACTTGTAACATAATATTAATTGATAAACCACCTTTAAGACATATCGTTTTTGAAAACTTAGATAATAACAGAGAAGTACATTTAATTCGTATTAGGGTCCTGTCACGAAATTTGTTAATAAGTTTTATTTTAAGAAAAATGTGACCTTAATTTGTGAGAAAACCATGTGAGCTTTAAAAGTTCGAGGACCACTGTATGTTTTTGTACTGGACCAACTTCTTGATTTTTGCCCTGAGTAAACCCTATACGAAATTACCTGTCTGCATGTGTGTTTTAAACAAAATTACATTTTATACGCCATATAAAATATAAATAACGATTTTAACATATTACTCGATCTTAGATGATATTAGCTTATTAGATTAGGTTATTTAAATATATTATTTTGTCTTTCCTATTACTATCATTTTTCTATCTATCATCAGATGATTGAATTCAATTAGGGTTTTTCATATTTTAAAAATTATATCAGGTTACAAGCAATATCTTCTGAAACGAAAGTAGAAACATGACCGTAGGTTGAATGTCCACCATAAGAAGAATGGTAAATTAATTAATCTATAACAGCCATGACAGCTATATAGTATTCCATTATTTTAAACTTTATCTATTAAAAAAAGGAGATATTTCGTCATTTCTATCGCCTCATGTAGCGACAATAAAGATGAATGAAATACAGGTCGAGGATCTGATCTAGTACTCTTTTTATATACAGTAAATAAGACATTTTTTAAAACGTGCTAATTTCGGCGATTTTTTTTTTATTTTAATGAGAGTATTCAAGCACACATAGAAAAACACATAATAAACAAAATACACCATGCTGTAACCAAGCGCCTATGATTTTAATCAGGTTGCGCTGCAGTGAGCGATCGTCAACACAGCATTAGACCGTTCATAATATGTGCATTAAGTTACACAGGATTACTGGCTTAAGTTAACCAATTTTAGGCTTCAAAAGCCAGATATTGAATTACTTTCGTTATCAGTTCTTCCTTTTGGTATACTACATTGTGACACTGGTTCTCTGCCCTATAATTAGTTACGTTATATATATTCTATATAGGAACCAGTAGAGAAAGTAGGGTACCAGTCCAGTTGTTTGTAAAAAGACGCATATTAGGACACATATTGCAATGGAAAGTGAATCAAACATCTCTCAGGTAGTATACCTGTTGGTTCAAATAGAAATTGGTACTCCAGCAGAAGTGGATATCAGGAGACAGGTTAGAGATATTGAAGAAACTATTTACAATTCAGCTTCATCGACAGTAGAATTGCCCTTTTTAAGACATCCTAATTTTTTCCGAGTGGCAACTGGAAGTCAAAGGGAGGGTTTCCGATTTGAAGGGTCCGACGCAGATTTTCTCTACTGGTGGACCAATCACAAAGTTATTTGTCACCCGAAACAAGAAAACCTATACGACAAGGAAACATTGATTATGATGGAGTATTGTGATGATAGTCCAGGATCTGCCCTCCTGAAAGTCAAAAAGTGGTCTGACTGGCGTATTATAAGTGATAGTTATGTGGCATTTAAAGATGGAACCTACATGTCGAGTTTGAAGTACCGGGAATCCACCAGAAACCTAGTAGTTAAAAATTCACAAACACATGGACCTTGTGCAAGCGGTCAGTTGGGTAATGGAGTGTATTTTGACAATGCTCATTCACTGAAATGTGACTTTATTACACCGATAGCTTCATCATGGATAAAGCGATGTCTAGCAAAGGGCTGGCCTGATTCTACCGTATTGCAATATGCCAGAAAAACAGGCTGTCATTTTGTTCCCATTGGTCGTAGAGACTCGCCAGATCAGGATTATGAATGGCGAATTTCTTTCAATCTCGTTGAATTGGAATGTGTGAAGTGTATGAACCATGTTCAGTTTACCTGCTACGGCTTATTCAAGATCTTTCTTAGAAAAGTAATCAGGCCGTTGATGGATGATAAAGAAATATTGTGTTCCTACTTTTTGAAAACTATTATGTTTTACATGATACAAGAAAACGAAAAATCATTTTGGTCTCCAGAAAACTTGATAAATTGCTTTTGGACTTGCTTTAAACATTTAATATCTTGTGTATACAAAGGGAATTTACCTAACTTTTTTATTCAAGAAAATAACATGTTCCAAGGTAAAGTTCTTGGTAGTTCCAGAGAGAGATTGCTTGAAACACTGCATTTGTTGTATAACAAGGGTTATGATTGCTTAATGCCATGTATTCCTAAAGAAAATATTACTCCATTTTATCGGTTTAGAAAATTTGTTAAAAATTTCAGTCTATTCACTGAGATAAATAATAAAGTAGGATTGTATGTAGAATTTGCTTATTTAAACCACATGGAGATTCATATGCGCACCATAAAAAGACTTCTGCAAAAGGAAACGATGACTCTTGCACAAATGATGGCAGTACGACAGCATGTTTGTTCATTGTTTACTCACTTAACATTTATTTTACTGAAGTCGAAAAGTGATGTTTGTAAATCTGGTGCCTTTGTAGAAGTTGCAGCCAAACATGGATTCCTATCAGATACGATTTTTTATGTGATTTATCTTTACAGAATGTCAAGATTTGAAGAAGCCCTACGCTATGCCATTAAGAACAAGAAAGATCTCAGACGACCCCATGTTTTACATATACCCAACTCAGTTATATCAACAGAAACAATTGAATTCTTTGGCAAAAACAAATCATGGTCCTTCAAGCTCAGAGAATATGTTGCAGTAGAAGTGATACTATCTAGCTCCGTTACGTATTTAGAAGAACTAAGGATTGAACAGCATGTGGGAATGATGGAATATACACATTTCGCTATCCCTCCATACGTATTAACACTTTTTCTCATTATTCTTTGCAACATACGGCTTGGAGACATAAAAGGCCGCGATATTACCTTATGCGAATTGAAAAATTTACTTAATAATGATAAAAGGAAATTTGTTCCAATTGATCTAAAAAATACCTCTTGGCATATCCTTGGGATTGCTCAACAATTGTCAGGGTATTATTCGGAAGCATTTGAGTCGTACAGAGTATCACTAACTCATTCTGACAGATGTGTGATATTCAAGGCTAAAATTATCAGAATGCTGACTGTCGTATCAGATTTAAGAAACAAAAATGTCCGAATTAGTTTAAAACGTCACAAAGACACAAATTCAAAAATGGAAGGAAATAAAGAGAAAAGACGGAGGACAAGCTTTAATTGAGCTTTGATTAAACGGAAAATTAGAGGGAAATACTGCTTGCGCTCACCTGTGCCTAAACATAAGATATTCTAACATTTTATGTGAGGCATGTCGGGAGAAAAATTTCACAGGAGATAATGTTAAAATCGTACACAAAGAATGTGCTGTTAAGGATGCTCTGAACACTTGCAAAAAGTCCTTTTCGGCTTTTTAAAAAAAAATATATCATATAAATGTGCATATTGAAACTATTAAATTCATTTAAACATAGGGTACCTGCCCTAATTCTGCAAAAAAAAAATGTTCAAAACAATGGTTTATGCTTGAACAGAAAAAAAAACTGTTGTTTACTAAAATTGGGAAATTTAATGTAACAATGAATTCAATTAATAATTCTTGGTATAATACGCGTATTTTAGTCGATTACATGTCGATGTGCTGTTAAATGTAAATAACCATTTTCCATCTCATTTATAAGGGCAGATCACTCTAAAAGCATAAAACTAACCTACAATCGAAATTCTTTAGTGTGCAGTGTTTAGAGCCTCCTTAAACAATTCTGATGAAGGAACTGTATATTTTAAACTCACCTGAGCCAAAGGTTCAAATAAGCTTTTCTGATCACATTTTGTCCGTAGTCTGTTCGTCTGTCTAGCTGTCTGTCTGTCCGTCCGTCTGTAAACGTTTCACATTTTCGACTTCTTCTCAAAAACCACTGCCCCAATATTAACCAAACTTAGTACAACGTATCCTTGGGTAATGGGGAGTTTAAATTGTTTAAATCAAGGGCCAAGTCTTTTCACAAGGGCAGATAATCAAGAAAAGACAAAAATAGGGTGGGACATTAAAAAATCTTCTTCTCAAGAATCACTTAGCCAGAAAAGCTGAGACTTTTGTGGAAGCATCCTGGTGTAGAGTAGATTCTATATTATTCAAATTATGACCCCCGGGGGTAGGACGGGGCCACAATAGGGAATTAAAGTTTTACATAGAAATATATATGAAAAAAAACTTTAAAACTCTTCTTCTCAGGAACTATTTGGCAAGAAAAGCTGAAACTTATGTGGAAGCATCCACATGTAGTGTAGATTTTTAAATTGTTCAAATTATGACGCATGTGGTAGGGTGGGGTGACAAAATGTATTACAAGGGGTGTATTGGTATAGAACAGCATGGTCAAAGCTACTCAGGTGAGCGATGTGACCCATGGGCCTCTTGTTTTTACTAATGTGGGTTTGAATGAGGACCAAAACTTGGTCACATAATTTTTTTTAGGAAAAGGGATACAAAAATATAACAATAATTTACACATAAACGATTGTGTTGGATTTATTATTGCTATTTTTTATTTTTGCAAAAAGGAAACTTTTATTTATCTCTAAATTTTCCTTTCTAGAAGCTTAAGAAGGGCCAGTGTTGTCTTAATATAATATATAGATGAAATGCCTAAAGCATCAAATGAAGTTGGACTTTTTTTTCTTAAATGATAGATACTTATTTCTGTAATATAAATACAGGCAACACAAAATCATTCATAGATATACTTAATATATACATCAATTATTGAAAAGAAATTAATCATTCATGTCCTTCAAGTGATTTCAAAATAACAAAGGCCATAATTTTTGGAGACGTGTTTGACAAATTGTGACAAATTGATAAATAGTGTACTCAGTATTTCTTTATGTAACGTTTGATAAAAATGTAGATTTATCATCTGGATTACAATTGAAAATTATATATTTTGTGTTTGAAAAAAAATGTTTTTTCCTAGTATAAATTTTAGCAAGATTAAATATTTCTTGTAGTAGTATGAAGTGAAATGTTTTCTTTTTTGAACTATATTAAAGTCGCTTAATCCGAAACCGGCACATATTATCTTACGCAATAAAAGTTCGTTATTACATAGAAAATATATAGAAATAAATTATGAGATTGATTTAATAGATTATTACTATAATCCTTACAAGGAAAAACTTAATCAAAAACCTTATTGACAAACAGAAGTTCCTGACAGGAAGTTAAGGTCTGTTGTGAAGTCACCTAGGAAAAAAATAAAGGACGAGAGCGCCTTTGATTGGCTTTCGGCAGGAATCTGGGCGTAATTGAAAAGTGAAAAATTTATTGACATGTCACATGAAATTTTAACATTTTTTTTATATATCGGGTTCCTGTGCAACAGGAAATGAAAATATTTTCCCGAAATTGAGCTTTGATTTACTAAAAAATGACTCGAAAATTGGCCAGATAAGACATTTGGTACAAAATGGTACATTTTTAAACACGTTTTTCCAAAATTTTTCTATCTCTGGGTCTTCACTGCATGATTTTGAAACGTTATTTGTGTGCATTTTATTTCAAAGAAACGAATACACTTTTTAAAAAATTGGAGAGAAGACCCAGAGACCACGAAAAACGAACTTTCCCCAAAAAATTCCAAATGCGTGAACGTGGTGCTTCTTTGTCCTTTTAAAATCAACTCCTTATGTGAAGCGGTGATAGCTCAATAAGTTGGGCTACCTGTTCAGTGCACTGCAAATGGGAAGTTTTTGGTTCGAGCCTAGCACGTGGCGTTAATTTTTTTTTCATGCAAACAACCATTTATTTTGTCAGTTTCGTTTTATGTGTACTGATATATTAAAATTTTGAATTAGATTAATTTCGGTTCAGTTTGGTTCTCGAGCGAAATCAATTCTAATCTTCTATTCTATATAATGTACATGTACACGTATTCCAATTCGCCTTTTCTCCAAAAATATTGTTGATTTGACAATTTTCCCTATATAATATGATTAACTTGCATCTTCAACTTTAATGAAATACTGTGGATAAGTTCACATAACTTTGTGGATTTAGAGATACTTTTATGAGTATTTTTGATTACTTAACTGCTAATTTTATAAACCTGAGGATTAGACTACCTTCATTCATTGCATTTGTACCTATCTTCGAACGAACATTATAGCTATCTTCAAATCAAGTAGGCCTATAGCAATCTTCAAATGAATTATACACAGGTATAATTGGTTTAAATCTATCTTTAATTTATTTAAGGATATGTAAAATTGATTTGAAGATAGGTACAAAATTATTTAATATTTGAATATATGCTCATAATATCATCCTGACTCGTAATGAAATCCACTAGAACCCTTCGAGTGTCTGTATTGGAGTTATACATTTTATTCATAAATTGATTTTGTACTACATGTATGTATTTAAGTTTAACAAATTAATGAAATTTTTCTAATACGTTGGTTGTGTGATACGGCATTTTAAGCATAGTACACACAATGTTTGAACAGGAAAAAAGCATTATGTAAACAGTAACAACCTAGTGACCTTTGCATCATTATTTTGTGTTCTCTGACCAATTCCCATCTGCTGGAAGTGTCTATTACTTTCAGAGATAATAAGTCCTAAACATTGGGTTGTGAAAGACATGGCGACAATTTATATTCTTTTACGCCGACTTGTCAATAATCAGACTCATGCCAAACTTATCAAGACGATCATTACGGAGAAGGCGGGATAAAAACAGATACTGGTCTTCTTTATGGTGGAATTATCGATTAGATCTACTCACAAAGTTGTTGGAATCTTTTGAAAATTGTGCCCATTAAATGACCAAAAAATCCATTTTCCAGACAAAAGAAATGTCAGTGTGCTGGATGTTTTGAACGACAGAATCTTAATATTTTTCATCTTAAAAAGAATTGCACTCGCTATTTAGGAAAATTTTTAAAAATCACTTAAAATAGCGTAATATTAGTTTTGCATTTCAACTCACAAGACCTTTGGTCTGTAGTATTATGAAAAAAATCTGTTCTGACATCAGGGTCATGTGATATCAGACAAAATAAATATCTAAGTACAGGATTGAATTTTATAAACAGACTGAGAGTTACTTAAAATAAAATGCATGTCACATCCAGTGAAAATAATGAAATTACCCTACAAGAAAATAGAAAATAGATTATTTCATGTACAAGACGCAGAAAAGGATGTAGATTTTCTTTCTTTGTGGATCTGCCTTTAAATGAAAATGGCCAATTAAGACAGCCATCCCCTATTGTAACAGGCCCTAATATAAAAATTAGCCATGCTCATTTCCACCGAGATCACTTAGTTTCTCAAAACAAATGCTTTGCTACAATATCCCACAAATGAAGGGCCTCTATTTTAAAATAGAACTTTTGACCAAGACCAAAAATTTGAATTCTTTTTCACCAAAGCATGCTTTTAATTATATTATGAATTAAATGCTAAATATTATGCATACATGTATGCTCTATAAGGTACTTGGACACAGATAAATTATTATTTTCTCTATTATTTTACAACTTATATATTCTAATAGCATTTCACACAAAAATTAATTAAAAATCTTATTTCATATAAAGATATTAAATTTCCAAATTTTTTGGCGGGTTTGATTGACACATCCTTTCACTTTCACAAATTTAATTTTATTCTTAATCCTTAAGAAAAGTGGCAATCTCGTTGTGTATAAATGAAAAATATTAATACTATAATCCAGAAAATTCAGAGTAGACATGTTCAAAAGCAAAACAAACATGCAATATATTGTCAGTCCATGCAGTTGTGGTAAGCAGACTGTGACAATTGAACGCACCCAGTGAATTGTAAACATCAACACGCGCCATGTTTACAAAAACTGTGTACATAACAGAGTGTGCTCGGTTTGCTAAACTCTGTACACGACTCTTAGTTCGGAATATCGATACTTGTGAAGGAGTTTTGCTTTCTAACATTTCTACTCTGAATAAAATTATTTTTCTGGATAAATGTTTTAATATCTCTCAATAATACACAAGATTGCCACTTTTCCTAAGGATTAAGAATAAGGTTAAATTTGTGAAAGTGCAAGGATGTGTCAATCAAACCCACCAAAAAACTGAAATTTTAATAACTTTTAAATGAAATGAGATTTTTAATTCATTTTTGTGTGAAATGCTATTAAAATATCCAAGTCGTAATATTATAGAGAAAATATTGACTTCAAATCTGTGTCCAAGTACCTTTAAAAATTTCAATTAATATTTCTTTCTTCCATGATCAATATGAAACATATATTTTATGTTATGGTATACACAAAAATATCTTCCCAAAAGCTCTTAAATTTTACAAGTCACACTAATTGAACTGTAGAATTTTTCCATTATTGCTTAGTCTTTTTACCCTCATTCGGATTCTGTATTTTTTCTTATGGATTTCCATGCACTGGAAAGGTTTCTTTTGCATTGTTGATATGCAGTCTGTTTTCAGGTTACAGTTTGTAATTTTGCTCTTGGAGAAATAAAGAAAAAAAAATTGTTAGTGAAGAAGTCATTTATTAGACTTTCATGTGTATGTGAGTGTAATTGATATAAAAGTAAATAAATACTTAATAAACAATTGTACACAGTAAACATTTTCTGTTAAACCAAGAAAAATGATTAAAAGTTCAGCTTCAGAAACTATATATAGATAGATGTATCTGTAGAGTAACTCTCATACAAAATAAACTTCTTCCATTCACTAAATACAATACACATCCAAAACAGCTGATATTAAAAAAAAAATAAAAATTATTTCCTGTTGCTAAATATTTACACACTCACAAAGCTTTCAAACTCTAAGAACTATGTCTTTATTAAGGAAGATCTTCCCCTGAATAAAACTTTGTCCATCACTGTGTGGCACACTGATCTTCCGAGTTGATGTTATCTGTTGGCAAGTCTTTTTTAGATGACTTGGGGGCCCTAAAACTTGTTTGTTGCGGTACACTAGCAGATACTTTTGGTATAGAAAAGTCCAGATCTATTCCCTTGGTGTCTGAAAAAAGTAAAAAAAAAAAAAAAGGTCATATTTTAATAGTGGTCCAAGATCATCTCTAAAATCAAATTAAAGTGTGTATATATATAAAACAACAACAAAAACCAAAAGATGGCAGAATTGGGAAATTTCTCCATTTTCTGAAATAATAATCATACTCATTGCTTTGACGGTATGTCCTTCAATCACTTTCAAAATATATATTTACCAGTAATATTTTATAACTAAAAAGTGCAAAGGCACAGTTTTGAAGTTAATATTTTCTCAGATTTTCTGTATAATATCACAACTTATATATTGCAATAGCATTTATTGCAAGGGTCGCAACATTTGTCATGCATTACCTTCTAATGGTTCTTTCTTTACAACACTTGTCAATTTCCCATTTTCTTCCCTGGTTTAAAAATAAAATAACATTATTAGTTACAAATTTTGTAGACAATAAATTAAGAACATGCAGATTCCATTCTACATGCAAAAGGTCTCTAAAATAATTAAAGTGAATTACCAAAGTAAACAGAGAACTGCCACTTCAATTTATTTACCCTCTTTCTCTGGGTAATAGAATATAACAATTAATCTTAAAGACAAAAATTAACAATATACCTTGTTCCCTATGTATATATTTGACTGTATTTGGTCAATTGATCTCTGCCTACCTTTTCTGCTGCCGATTTTCTTTATAATGTTTAAGCTCTGCCTCCATCTGTAACACTCTATTGGTCAGTTTTTTATTCTCCTTCTCCAATCGTTTGTTCTCATTCTTCAACAGAAGATTGCTGTACTGATCCACGGCTCCTGAACATGAGGCCTTGTACGCGATGGCCGAGTCATTGTTGCTCGTATTACTACACTGGCTGTTGTTATCACCGGGCCTCACCACGGGGTCTTGGAATAATGTCTTTTTTGTTGGTGGTATAAGAACTGTACAAGAAAAAGAGAGAAAATGTTATCAACCCCCATGAAGTACAGTAAAGAATTTAGGGTGAATATGAAAAATGCATACAACATTAGCAACTCAATTACAAACCAGTAGTTTCATTGTCCTGCTGCAGGCGACGAATTTCATTTTTCAAGGTTGAAATCCTCTTTTCATATCTGTCCACCACTTCACTGAGTTCCTGTTCCCTGTAGGGATATATTTAATAAGAATACATGAAACTCAAAGGTGCTGAAGCAACAACAAAAAATAGTGACTGGACAAATGCTTTCAATTAGGTTCAAACTGATAAGAACAACTACAATATATATCTCATAGTATGATAATTCTGTTAATTACCTTTCTTTGGTGGAGTCCTTGGCTTTGTCCAGTTCCATTCTGAGAGCAAAGTTCTCTCTCTTCTTGTCTGCCAGTTCTCGGGCTTGTGGAGTGAACAAGTCTTCTTCGTTTCTCTCTGGTAATAAGTAGTGTTCAATGAATAACACAGATATTAAAGCCTTTCATTAAAAATATTTCAGTAAGATTGATGTACTTTTAATTCCCATCAATATTTTCAATTTAAGAAATAATAGATTACTAACATTTTTACATGTAATTTAAAAGCTTGCATAGTGGTACTCCATTGTTCCTTTTCCAAAATTTCAATAAACTCAATATGTCTACTTGTTAATACCCCTATACCTGATAATTTCCTGGACTCCTTAAGCCTCTTTTCTAGATCTACTTTGTTTTTCTCTAACTCCGCCACTCGTTTGTTCAGATCCACCACTTGCTTCTGGTATCCCCGGAGATGTTGGATCTCTCTGTCCTTGACCTGTAGGTCCGCCCACAATTTGTCGTTCTCCTTTTCCTCCTTGGACAGTTTCTCCATGACCTCCTGACCCACAACCTTACTGTCAACTTCCTGAGGAGATAAATAACAGACAGTCACCACCCATTGATAACTTTTCAAGATATTTTCAATTCAAAAGCATAGCACTATCGGACTTAAAAGTGTTCCCAAATAAGGACTGGTTGGTGCCCATTTACATAGACGTGTGACTTGATGACTTAAATTTATATCTCAGATATGTTTATATCAAAGGTCAAATATATTTTTCATAATTGGGTCTGCCAAAAGATGAACAGAACATAGGTAATCAGAGATTACAGAGCTCACCTCAACAAATGTTGTCTTTAAGTAAGGCAAAGTCACACAATTAACTCTTACAGAAGTGTACATTCCAAAAATGAAAATATTTTAGCAATTTTAATCTGATTTTGAAATAGACCTACATAAAAAATTTAAACTAGTTCTTCATGAAAATGTAATTAAAATCCAGCATCTGAAGCAAATTTGAGAGTTTTCATCTCTTGATGCAACATTTGTGCAAGTTTGGTTTATACAATGTTATATAAGCCTTATAGTTTTTTGGTAACAGACCTGCAACCATAACTTTTACCTGGTCTATTAACTAAAAATGTATGTCGAATTCAGCATCCGAAGCAAGTCCATTAGTGTGCATCCTAAGATGTATCACCCATGCAGGTTTGCTCATTATAGGGCTCATAGTTAATTGGAAATGAAACATGCATCAAAAACTAACATTTTCACTCATCAACAAAAAGTAGGTCAGATTCAGCATCCGAAGCAAGCCCGGTAGTATGCATCCTTATATGTATCATCCATGCAAGTTTGGTCATTAAAGAACTCGTAGTTACTTGGAAATGAATCAGGCACCAAAAACTTTAACCTATTCACTCAACTGGAAAAATGTATGTTCATCAAAACAGCATCCGAAGCACTGACCTGGAAGTATACATCCTTATATGTATAATCCATGCAAGTTTGGTCAACATAGGGCTTATAGTTACTTAAAAATGAAACCTGCACCAAAAACTTTAACCTGTTCAGTCAACCAGAAAATGTAGGTCAGATTCAGCATCCGAAGCAAGCCCTGTAGTGTGCATCCGTAGATGTATCATCCATGCAAGTTTGGTCAACATAGGGCTTATAGTTACTTGGAAATGAAACCTGCAACAAAAACTTTAACTTGTTCACTCAACCGTAAAATGTAGGTCAGATTCAGCATCTGAAGCAAGCCCAGTAGTATGCATCCTTAGATATATCATCCATGCAAGTTTGGTCAACACAGGGCTTATAGTTACTTGGAAATGAAACCTGCAACAAAAACTTTAACCTATTCACTCAACCGTAAAATGTAGGTCAGATTCAGCATCCAAAGCAAGCCCTGTAGTGTGCATCCGTAGATGTATCATCCATGCAAGTTTGGTCAACATAGGGCTTATAGTTACTTGGAAATGAAACCTGCACCAAAAACTAAAATTTTTTTTTGTTAATCAATTAAAATGTAGGTCAGATTATCCTAATAGGCTCTTTCCACTGGACACATAAGCTTACCTGTAGTGTGCATTTAATTGCTTATTGTATCATCCATGCAAGTTTGGTCAGTTATATAAATTTTGTTATAGTTGACTTGGAAATAAACCTTCACCAAAAATCACCAAAAATGTTAACCTGCTCCAAAAACATTATTTTTGGTCATTCCTTTGCTGAAATTGCAGCATCTGAAACTTTGACTGATGTAAAATGAAACACATAGAACCATCTTCCATGCATGTCTAATCAATATAGGACATAGAAGTACTTAAAAAGAAAACTGCTCCAAAAAACTTAACCTTAACCTGGGACGCCGACACCGACGCCGAGGGTATTACATAAGCTCCCCCAACTTCGTTGAGGTGAGCTAATAAAAAGTAGATCTGAGAGAACCATTTCAACAACATACATGTATAATGGAGTTATAGTCCACAATTCTCTTACATGTACAGTTTAAGTGGAAGAAGAAAGTCTAAGAAAGTGTATTTTAGGTAAAATACAGACATAAGGGAAATAACTGCTCAATCAGTAACTGCTCTAAATGTTTTTTGACAAGAGTTTATACATTTTTTTATACCAGACTAAGTATAAGCTGGATAAATGTGTTAAAGAGACTGACTTACCTCTAGCTCTTTCAATAGATCTTGAATAGATTTCTTTTGTTTTTGAATGGTAAGTCTTTGAGAATTGAATTCAGATACCAGTTTTGCTCTCTGTAATATGAAATGAAATGTATTAAATGATGACTTTCAATTTATTCTATTAGGTATTGGATTGTCCATTATTCTTCAAAACGTATTGAACTTCTATAAGAAATATTGATCTCATGTATTATTACATAAATACTTTTAATCAAATTTAAGAATCCTATGTCCACCATAGATAAGCTCACAGACAAAGCTATCTTAGTTTCGTTAAAACAATATCAGCCTGTTTTCAGTAATACTTTTATATTTTAGACTACTCTTCCTTACTTGACAATTTTTTTTTAATAACGGTATATGTCCTGCCGGTAAATGTGTTAATGTACTTCATTGTAAGGGAGTAATAAACAAACAAAAAAGTGTATGTTCATCAAAACAGAAACAACACTGACTTTTGAACTTATCATTGGATCCTAGCTCTATGGGTGTATTCCTTAAGCAAATCTTCGTCTATGTAAAGATATAGCAAGAAAGCTAAAAAATCTCTGAGTCACTGCAAGTCTCACTCATTGGCTTTCACCTTTAACAAAGTGTAACTGAAATAAACAGGTGTTTTGAAATTCACAATTTTTATCCCTTTCACCCATAGATGCTTTGTGCCAAATTTGGTTGAAATTAGTTCTGTGGTTGCAGAGAAGAAGCTGAAAATGTTCAAATGTTAACACACGACGAACGACAGTG
The DNA here is from genome assembly GCF_032062105.1 of Saccostrea cuccullata. Lineage (NCBI taxonomy): Eukaryota > Metazoa > Mollusca > Bivalvia > Ostreida > Ostreidae > Saccostrea > Saccostrea cuccullata. The sequence goes on from NW_026921021.1 coordinate 62,877, forward strand.
ACGAAAACATTGAAAAATAGGTCACCTTTTTACTCAGGTGAAAAAAAAAAGTAATCTTGTTTTTACTGGTCTCAGTGATTCTTAAAGAGCACCTACATTTGTAATGAAGCTCTAAATATACATCATGGAGACTGCTGAGTAATAAACAATACCTTCATTTTCTCCTCCAGACGGAATTGTTCTCTTTCATTCTTCAGGGTATCACACTCCGATTTGATATGCTCCATTTCTTTCTGTTTTCAATAAAAAAAAATATCATCTAATCTGTACACTACATGATAAGATTTCAAGGGAGAAGTGAGAAAGACTGCAGACATTAGTATTGTATCACAGTAAAATAAATGTAACATTTCCATCATTCAATAAGTTGCTTGATTTAGAAACATCTTTGATTATAACAGCCCCCCCTTCTGAAAATTGGGAGGGTACTGTAAACGTATTACATTTAGCAGTGTATTCTATTTAGTGAATTTAGCGGAAAGCATCGTCCACTAAATCAAGCACATAGCTAAACATCTTGTTTATGGTAGATTTATACATGTATCTAGCACATTCAGATAGCACTAAATCAAATCTACACTAACCTGTAGAAACATGATTTTCCACCAAATATCATACACACCAAATATAATTCATTTACAGTATATAGTGATCGGGATGTCTGTCTGTTATGCTTGGGGTACCCATCTCCTCAGACACTGAATGAAATTTAATGAGACTTTTACAGATTCTTTGTTACAAAGTCCATTGTGCACCTCCTATTTTACTTTTTTATTGGAAACATATTTACAGGTTTCCCATAACAAAACATTGACACTGACATTTTTTCTATAATATTGAAGGGTATGCATCTCTTAACTCCTCTTATACTCTTATACTACTAATTAAAATTTAATGATAATTTCATAGATTCTTTATTACATAATCTGATAATGCCATTGAGACCACTTATTTTACTATTAGATCTGACACTTATTTTAGGTCTTCCAGAGCAAAACATGGTCTTTGCCATTATAATCATATGATATCGGAGGCAGGGGGTATCATTTAGTGAGCTCAGGGCTCACAGTACCTCTAGTTTATCGCAGGATGGTTTCTACAAAAAATTTAAGTCTCTCTTTCTGAGCAGTAGTATATCATACAGTTAAACAATGGAATTTTAATACATAAGATGAAAAAAATATAAAAATTTTGCCTTGGATGTTTTATAATTCCTTTTCATCTGTCTTTACATGCATATAGTTGCTGTAAATGATGTAGCTTTCATGCTCTACCCAATTTACCTGTAAAATCTGGGGAATACTGGCACCCGACTGCATCTTCTTTATCACTTGTTCAAGTTCCGAGTTCTTTGTCTTGTAATTTTGAACGTTGACCTCCAGCTCTGATATGGTGTAGCGGAGTTCCTGAACCCCCTCCTTCTCTAGCTGAGCCTGGAGAGTCTGAATCTCGGATTTAAGTGAACCAAGTTCACCGTCTTTCCTCTCTATCTCCCCCTGTAGTTCATCTCTTACAGGATTCACAATGCTTTGGTCAGATGACTAAAATTCAAATTACCTGTGGTATATTAAGCTTTCAAGGCTACATGTACTTTTATATTATCCGTTCATGTTTGAATATACAATAAACTTATAAAAAAATCTAGAAAAGCTTAACAAAATAGATGTAATTATCAAATTAAGATATTTTTTACATACATGGATGAGGATTTTCCAAAATTTGATAAGTAAACATTAGATGAAAATTTCAGCTTAGCTGCTCATTATTTTTCAAGAAAAATACTTTGTCCACGATTTTACTAGACAAACCTTGTATACCTGGAAATTTCCTTTACAAAATGAAATGTCTTTTATAATGCTCTCCAAAAAAACAAACAAGCAATCATTTGTACCTTTCTATCAAAGGCCTCTCAACAAAGAAAAAACTCTAGATGATTTAGATCATACAGCAAACACTGGAGTGATACAGATCAAAACTAGTATGTCACTGCAGAATAGTATTTGTTCTCCAAAGCAGAGAGCAATCACAAAATTGTACAAATCCTGATAAATGATGCTAGCTGATTTCAAGCATTTACATCAATACTTCATTAACAGCACAATGGAATATCAGTAACTCACCTCTTTAAGTTTGTCCTCAGTTGCCTTCAGTTTACATTGGAGACCCTCCAGGTCCCTCTTTAGTGACACCACTTCCTCTTCCTTTGCTGTGATCTTCTGCTGTAACTCTGAGGTGACCTTTTCCATGCCCTCTTCCCCAGCTTTTAGTTCATGCTCCATGGACTGAAGCTGTTCTTCTAGGGAGTTGATCATGGAATCCTTCTCTGCCATCTTGGTTTGCATTTCTTCTAGGGCTGAACTACTTGCACTTTGATCCAAGTTCTAGATTTTGATGCATAGAATTTTAGAATGTTATGTAAAAGAAAATCATATATTTGAACTCCTTAGAAAGTTTCTTATCATAAAATAATTCAATAAAGTTACAAATTTTCTTAACCTTATGAAAATAATCTTGGGTTAAGTTCATGTCATACATAAAGATGGGGCTATAGTTTACCTGTTTGAGTTGCCACATCTCCTCACTCATACTCTGTATCTCTGACTTCTGACTCTCCACCTCTGACTCTAGGAACTGACACTGGTCCTGAACGTCTGCTGCCTCCCGCTCTTTATCCCTCACCGTGGATTCCAGCTGCATGTTCTTCAGCTTCAGATTGTGGATTTCTGTGTTAGCCGAGGCCAGCGACTGCTCCAGCTCCTCCATGGAATCCCGTAAACTGTTGGTCTCATCTGATAGCTCCATCACACGTTCCCACCGCGTCTGCAGGACTTCCTGCTGCTTGGCATACTCTGCCTTTCCCTTCTCTAATTTTGCTCTCAGTTTCTCCTTTTCAGATGAAAGCGTCTCCATTTCTTCTTTCAGATTCTGAACTTCGTCAGTATGGCTTGCCCTTAGGTCCTCAACAGATATTAATTTTGATTCCAGGGATATTTTTTCCTCTTCTAACTTTTTAAGTTCACTTTGGAATTCCTTTTGTGTTTCCTCTAATAAACATATTTGCTGAAATAAAAAGCAAAATATAGTTTATGTAATAATCTTTCCTTGTAAAATGTTATGCCTTCAAACAGAAAACATTAAACTTTCATACCTGTTCAAAATGTATTACTTTCTTCTCTTTCTGTTCAAGTTCAGACTGTAACTTTTCATTTTCCTCCTTCAATGTCTGGATTTCAGCCTCCAGCTTTTGACAGTACTTGTTTTCCTCTTCACTATTCTTGTGATCTGTTAAATCAGACTCTTTCCCATGTAAAGCCTCAATCTGTCTCTGATAGTTGACTATTTCCTCCTCTAATTCCTCCTGTCTTTTTGTCAGGCCTGTCACCTGTTCCTTCGTTTCCTCCAGACAGTGACTGAGCTCTAACACTTTTTCCTCTGCTTCCTCCCAGTTTTTGGTCACATCCTGCAGTCTTTCGTTTAGATCTTGATGCACTTCTTTCAGAGAGACCAGCTCCTGTCTCAGTGCTTCTGCCCTGTGGGATTCAACCTCCTCCTCTTCCCCCCTGGCCTGCTTCCATTCCTCATGTTTCCTTGTTTCTTCCTCCAGTGAAGAAAGTCTTTCCTTCAGGTGTTCATTCTCTGCTGACAAAAGTTGAAGCTGTTCCTTTGTACAGCCCTCTTCACTGTCCTTCCTCTGAGATTGTACATCATCTTGATCTTCTGTTTGTGAAGATTGTTCTGTATACATAGATGTCTCAGCAGTGAACTCTTCAGTCTGTGTTTCTTGACTTTCTTTGGAATCTAAGCTGCTATGACTTGTCTCTGTTATCAGCTTCCCCTCCAATTCCCAGACTTTTTCACGTGACACCCTGCTTTCCTCCTGGGCTTCTTTTAGATTGTCCTCCAGGCATTCCACTTCCTAAAAAACATCAATTATTTTGAAATTGCTGTATTTCATACAGCTTTCAAATTTGAGGTCTCCTTATTGAAATTTTGCATTGTACTTTTTGATTATTGTAACGTCAATTACAGTCATGCTACAACTTATGAAGTGCCAAAGACAATTTTGAATTGTGATAAATGTTATTCGTTATGTATCCAGTAGGTAAATATTTCAAAAACAGAGAAAATAAAAATCACAGTCGATAGCATGAATTCATTACAAGCCTGTTTTACTGGGCATTAATTTCTTTAAAAATTAAATGAATATTTCCGGTTTCCCTCTTAAGGAAAAAAATTAAATGATAAATCTCAAGAATCTATGAATATGATAAAAATCACAACTATTTATGCCTATTTTTGACAACTGTTATCACCTGTTGGTAATTCTTCATCTGATCCTGGAGACTGCTGACTTCTTCGCTGAGCTCCTCCACTCGTTCCTGTAGTGAGACGTTCTCCAATGAGAGTCTCTCACACATCTCTGTGTAGTCCATACTCTCTGAATGGGTTCTATTCATACAACTGGAACTTTCAGACCTGTGTCTTGTAGAGTGATTCAATTTTGCGTTTTCTTGAAGTCTCTCATTTTCTTCTTGTAAACTAATAATTTTGCTTTCATTCTCATTCATTTGAGTTTGTAGACTATTAATTTCCTCCTGTAGGTTTGAAATGTCTGAGTTCTGTCTTTGCAGATTTTCCTTTTCATCCTTTAGTTTACACATACACTCCTCCAGGCTTTCAACCTTCTCTGTCTTAAGCACAAGCTGTCTCTGAAAGTCACAAATGTCTTCTGCATATTTTTGGCAACTCAGACAAGGTCCATGAACATTTGCTTCTGATGAACTCTCACTCTGCATGATTTTTTCATGAAGTTCGACACAGAGAGCCTCTTTTTCAGTAACAGCTTCCTTAAACTCTTGACACAAAGCCTCTTTTTCATTCACAGACTGAGCCAACTCCTCGCACTGACAACGCAAGCGTTCCATTTCCTCCTGAATCATTTTATCTTGTTGGGATTCGAATTCCTCCTGCATTTTATGTTTTTCTTTGGCATGTTCTTTCTTCATCACCTCCACAATATTTTGGAATTGCTCCATCAGTTCTGTGGGATCTTTGAGATTTCCCTTTTCTTGTTCTAATACATCTATCCTATCCTGCAGCTCCACAATATTCTTTTCCAGTCTGGCTCTTTCCTCATCATCCATGACATTCTCTGACTTTATTTCCTGGGATTCCTCCTGCAGACTCACATTCACACTCTTATCCAGTCTCTCCACCTCCTCCGTCCTCCGTAAATCAGTGAATTCCACATCCATTCTGCTCCTCCTACACCTCACACAGCCCTCCTTCTCTATGTGTGTCTCCTTCTCTACAGATTCCATCATCTCTTTCCTGACCTTCTCCAGTTCCTCTGCATGTTTCAATGTTTCCTGGTGAAGATCTGTCTCAAGTTCTTGAATTCTCTCTGCCTTCAACCTTTCGCTATCACTGAAGTTCTCTTTGAGTCTATTTAATTCATTTTTACTATCTTTCAATTGACTTTCTAAATCATTCTGTTTTTCCTCCGCCATTGAAGAAAGTTTGTTCATTTCTTCCACTTGTGCTTTAACTTTCTCCTCAAGTTCAACTATTTTTCCGTTTGCCTCTTCCAGCATCCTCCTTTCACATTCCAATTTTTCCTCTGCAGTTTTAGCCTCTTCTGAAGACTCCAAGCTTCTCCTCAAGTCAACAAAAGTATTCTCTAGGTCCTTGTTCTTTGCCTTAAGATCCTCTTTTTCTGACACATGTTGTTTGACCTCCTCTTCCAAGGAAAGCACTCTCTGTTGAAGCTCCTGAATCATATTATCCAAATCACTGGATTCTGCTGTGGTTTTCGACTCTTCTAATTCCTGTCTCTTCTCCTCCAAAGCATTCTGAAGCTGCTTATTCTCTGCTTGAAACTCTTCAATAGTTTCTTCAAATACTTTAATAGTCTAGAGGAAAAAATATTTATCAACACTTAATTTGGTAAAAATCTTAACCAAACTGATAGAAAAGTTCATGAAATGAAAAAAGGGTTTCTTACCTTCTCTAGTTCATGTATTTTATGTTCCTTCCAATTTTCATCAGCTATTGAGGAGGCACCATTCATCTGCTCCAGTTGTTCTTCTAAATCAGTAATTTTTCCACTTGCCTCCTCAAGCTGTCTCTTTACACTCTCTACCTCCTCAGTTTCATCACCCTCTCTGCTATGTTGCTTAATTTCCTCCTCCAAGGATACAATTCTTTGTTGGAGTTCCTGAATGACACCAGTGTCATCTGTCTTGGATTCTGTCATAGTTTTTAACTCTTCTAGTGCCTGTGTCTTCTCCTCCACTGACTTTTGCAGCTGCTTGTTCTCAGATTGGAAATCTTCCACAGTTTCTTCAAATACTTTTATTGTCTACAAAATACATGTTCATGTGACCAACACTCCATTGCTAAATTTTATCAGAAATTTAATTATTAAGACTTATTGATTTTTTTTTTTTTTTTTTTCTTTTTTACCTTTTCCAGTTCCTGCACTTTATTGTTGAGCTTCTCTACTGTACTTTGATTTTCTTTCAACTCATCATTGGAAGTTTTAAATTTTTCAACCTCCAATAATTGTTCCTCATTTGCAGCCTTCAATTTTTCAACTTCTGACCTTAGATCTTCATTGGATGACTGCAACTTCTCCACCTCTGACCCCAACTGTTCATTGGCTGATCTTAACCTTTCAACCTCTGACCTCTCCTCTACACCCTCTTCTGTTGGTTGTCGTATCTTATCTAGCTCAGACTGACATTCCTTGACCTTCTTGTTTTGAATCTGAAGTCTGTGTTCCAAGTGAAAATTCTCATCTGACAATGCATTCATCTTCTCCTCCATGGACTTCATTTTCTGAGTTTTCTATGAGAAAATTAATATTTCAATAATCTAGGGATTTGTTTTTAAGTGTTTTAGACATAGAGAAAAATCTCTCTGAAATCTTTGTTTAAACTGGTATGTGTTCATTATTGTCTTTTTCAATAAACAGCTAGTATCACAGATTTAAAGTTTGACCTGTGTAATAACTGAATAATCACTCATGCATCTGTATCTTTTTTTTTTATGGAGTTTTTTTCAATTTCATCAAATTTATAAATTTTTCTTCCCTCTCCGCCAAACCAAGACAACCCAGACTGATGACTGTGGGCCTTACCTCTATGAATTTTTCCTCCAGCTCTGTCAACTCCTGTCTGACATTCTTCATGTCCTCATTGTTTCTTCTCTCGCTTTCTTCTAACTGTAAAAAGGAAAAACGTTTATCACTCAATTCTTAATGCCATTTCACCTACTACACATTAAAACAGATTTTCAGTTGTTTTTTTTTTTTTTTTTTTAGAATGTTACGTCTACATTTTGTAACATAATCTCTACACACATCAGTGATTTACATATGTACATGGACACATGTTAATCTCTAAATACAAGATTAGACAGACCACAGTGCAGTTTTTCAATTGCATAAAAGATGCCTTTATAAGCAGCCTTTAATACATTTTCAAGTGAAATAATGCAATTTATTCACTGAAAAAAACTGTTTTAATTTGTTACATTGTGAAGAATATCAGCGATACTTTGTTACAATGTGAAAGAGAATCTGAAAAAAAACTTTCAAATTTTCTTCCCTTCAAGAAGTGTTGTAAAAAAAAAAAACTCTCTGATCTGATACAAAAATCATGAAATTTTAACACAGTGGAATATTAAAATGACATACAGTTCTGTTTACACTAATCTTTATACACAGTATACAGCGAAATCATTTAGTACAAAGGGATATTGGGAATTTATGGTTATAGCAAAGTTATCTTAGATTCCCACCTACAGTATATAAATTTAACGAATTCTTTGTTATTTTATAGGTCCCAGTGACTTCATTATAACAGAGTTTTACTGTAAGAGTAAGATCTCTCCACTGAGTGGTTACCTGTATCACTCTGTCCATTCCCTCTTTGTTTGACTGTAGTTCTAGACGGTGATACTCTTCTATCTCCATTTTCTCTTTCTTCAATTCTTCAAAGTCATTAAGTAAGTCTTCATATTTGTCTTGCCTTCAACAAAAGTAATTCAACATCATTCATCAAACATTAATAAACTTTAATAGGTAATCAAAGATTAGTAGATTACTAGGATTCCAATGATTGTTATATAAAAAGAAGTGATGTAAAGTCATCCCAAATAAATGAGCCTAAAAATCTAATCTTCCCCTGCTTTGCTTTAAGGAGAATATAACTTTTTTTACAGTGTAGCTTATGTTAACATTTATTGCAGAGTGTATATTTCATGTTTTTACAGTTTTCAAAGTTTTGCAAAATTTATCACCATGCAAACAGTTTTAAATAATTCAACATATTATTAAACTAACAATTTTGTAAATTCTTTAACTTGTGCAAAAATAACCCCCACACAAATGTTTCGTTATATGTAAATTGCTAAAAAAAAAAAAACCTTCTGCAGAACAGATGGGCTAGAGTGACTCGGGTAAGGATTGTGGCCCACAACTGATCTTTTTTTTTTTATTTAAACTTCAATATCTGAAATCCTCTGTTCTTAAGAGTTTTATCATGGTCCTATCAAAATTGAGATATCCTGGTTTGATTGTACACGTTTAACTTACATGTCTAGGAGCTCCCTAGCCAAGGGATCCACAATGAAGGCCTCATCGTCCTCTTCCTTAATTTCCTCAGACTGGAATGTCACATGCTTCTTTTCTGCTGGCTCCTGGAGTCTCTCATTTGACTTGCGTTTTCTGATGTGAGGAGGGGATATGTCTTCAATGCCAGTTTCGTCCGCCTCTGAATTATTTTCATATTATGGTTACAGAATTTACAATATACACCAAGTAGTATATATTACATTTATTTTAAGCCACTTTTCTTGGGAGAAAATCATGAGTTCTACTTTTGGTATAGATATATTAAAAAAAAATACTGACTCTTGATGAATGTTTTACCAAGGTCAGAATTATAAGTCTAAATATCAGTGGTAAGTATTTTCAAATCACTTTTATGATTTTTTTTACCATTAAAAAAGTTCATTCGGTTGATGAAGCTGAATCGTCTGGGAGAACTGACAGAGGCTCCCTTTCCTGGACACCATGTTTTACGTCGTTTGGACTAATATAGAAATAAAAGCAATATTGAAATTAGACATGCAACTACATGTACATCATGTATTTGAAATTACTGAGTACACATCGATTCCATAAAAATTTGTATCCAAGACCACATTTACAGTACATTCAAATGACAGCATGATCAATTACAAAGTATCTATATTAAGTATAATAGAATACTGTGTATTTATGGATATATGTAAATAACACAAACCCTTTTCTCCCAAAATTCAAATATTTTTGCTAAAATGTGTGCCTCTCCCACTTTATAAGTATTATTTGTTTAGTTTAACACCATAATTTTTGGCCAAGACATATAATTTGGTGAAAAGTGTGAAAATGCAACTTTACAGCTCAATACATTTTATAGAAATATATGAAGTTTTCTTACTGCAAAGTTTCTGGGGGCATTTTCAAGTGTGTATTTTAACATATTACACAATTAAAATTTCTAAATTACATTTCCTTTGAAAGAAATATTGAAACAAGAGGCCCAGGGGCCACATCGCTCACCTGAGCAATTGGCTAGGAAAAAGCACACATCAGATCAGAACTGAAAGTTTACTGGGGGGGGGGGGGGGGGGGCTTGTATTTTAAACCCCCAAGGGGTCATGATTTGAACAAAGCTTGAATCCACACTACTTAAGGATGATATCCCTATAAATATCACTAAGCATGGCTTTAAAGTACTAGAAAAGAAGATTTTAAAAGTTTTCCCTAGAAATTCCTATGTAAAACTTTTATCGGCGATTTGGCCCAACCCCACCGCCAGGGGTCATGATTTGAACAAATTTGAATCTACACTACCTGAGGATGATTCCACATGAGTTTCATCTTTTCTGGCCCAGTGGTTCTTGAGAAGAAGATTTTTAAAGATTTTTCCTATATATTCCTATGTAAAACTTTGATCAGCCATTTTGGCCCCACCCTACCCCCAGGGGTCATGATTTGAACAAACTTGAATCTACATTACATGAGGATGATTTCAAATGAGTTTCATCTTTCCTGGCCCAGTGGTTCTTGAGAAGAAGATTTTTAAAGATTTTTCCTATATATTCCTATGTAAAATTTTTGATCGGCCATGTTTGGCCCCACCCACTTTATGGGTATTCATGTTTAGTTTAAACCAAATTGAATCTAAACTACCTGAGGATGATTTAAAATGAGTTTCATCTTTCCTGGCCCAGTGGTTCTTGAGAAGAAGATTTTTAAAGATTTTTCCTATATATTCCTATGTAAAACTTTGATTGGCCATTTTGGCCCCAATTAAAACCCCTGGGGGTCATGATTTGAACAAACTTGAATCTACACTACCTGAGGATGATTCCACATGAGTTTCATCTTTTCTGGCCCAGTGGTTCTTGAGAAGAAGATTTTTTTAAAATGCCATTATTTTTTCTCTAATTCATTATTATCTCCCCTTGGAAAAAGGCGTGGCCCTTCATTTGAACAAACTTGAATCCCCTTTACCCAAAGATACTTTGTAGCAAGTTTGGTTGAAATTGGCCCAGTGGTTCTCGAGAAGAAGATGAAAATGTGAAAAGTTTACGACAACGACGCCAACGACAACGACGACAAAGCCAACGACGACAACGACAGACAACGGACAAATTTTGATCAGAAAAGCTCACTTGAGCCTTTGGCTCAGGTGAGCTAAAAATACTATTGAAACTCTTGAGTTTTGTGTAGGAGATAAGAAAATTTGTTTGTGGTATGTATCCTTAAACATGAAATTTTTGGTAGAACACTGCCACACTGGATTATCTACTGCATATACCTGTGGGATAACCTCTTTTTGCTGTGTGGTTCCTGACTGGATGACATACTTCAGAGAGTTCAAAAGGTCATGGTATTTCTGTTCCATTTCTTCTTTTTCTTTCAGTTTCTTCTCTAAATCTTCTTTTTCTCCTTGTAATTCAGAGACATCTATGTTTTCCATCTACAGCATATAGATACAAGCACTATAAAATTGAATGAATACAGTAAAAACGTTTATAACAAAGTGCCAGGGACAGATGACTTTGCTTCGTTATACCGGGGTAAGTGTAATTCGTTATATCCATTAAGTTTACAATATATTTAAAAGCCCTGGGGAATAAGAATCACTTCCCTGTTAGCATCAATTCATGTTAGCTATAATGGTGTTTTACTGTAATGATAATAATAACTGCTACATATTAATTGATGCCTGACTTTAAATATAAACATTGTAAAAAAGTTTGTAGCTAGTCTTTTGAGTGAATGCATCTTCAATGTAGAAAAATATAACAGGTACTTGTGTGAATACATACATACACCTTCCACCTATATAGATTCAATTTTAATATGACTGAGATCGATCTTCTATTTTAAAATTATATATTCCAACACAGGCCTTTCAAAATCTGCCGGTAAGATTTTTAAAGATTTGTTCTATATGGTACCGGCCAAAATTTGGAAAAAAATCGCGTAAAAATACGATAGACCCTACCATATATTTACACAAGTTGTGGTTACGTAGCTTTGTATTATTGTTAGTCCGTAATGGTATCTTATAACGTTTTTGATTGGTTAGTCAAGAAGATCATTAAAGCGTTTGAATAAATGAAACAAAAGAGATTGCGTAACGCGTCTTGTAGATTTTGTCGAAAACGAAAGTAGATTTCGATCTGTCAAATTACTCTGTCACTGATTTTGAAAAAAGCTAATGACTATGGATATATTTTAAATAAATACGGCCAAAAAAATTAAAAATAGGAATCCAGGTGTCAGAAATGAAAGTGTCAATTTAAAGCCATGGTAATGCGTTTCACAAAAGATTTTAAGATACAAGGAACTAGACCGCGGAACACAATTGACAGATAGAGAAACCGACATGAACAATAGGTAGTTCTTTGACCACCTCTGTACATTTTAATAGCCTCAACTCTTCAAATTTAAGTGTCAAAACCCGCAGCTGACGATATAAATTACTTAATGTCCTAAATATTGCAAGTTTTGTGTAACAAAAGGACATAAAACAGAATTTATTTCTTTATCCTTAAACATTTAAATTTTTGGTATTGTAACCATATCCAGTAAAGTGGATTATCTATTTTTTTTATCTCCAGTTTGATGTCATCTTTGTGTAATTTACACGTATGTATATTATTTTATAGAGAGTACCAGTGCATGAAAAATATTCTGTTTATTGGTACATGCTATTCTTTCAGTTTCTTCTCTCTAATTTTTTTTTCTCCTTGTAGTTCAGAGAATGAATTTCATTTAATGCAAATACAATTTCATTTCTCTTTTATTAAATTTAAATTTTGAATTTCCATTTCCTTTCGTATATATTTATATTTAAAACATACCACTTACAACTCAAACCTTGCAAAATTTTTTGAACAAATTTATATAAACAAATATATATATATATAGTTTTACCTAAATATATTTCTACTCTGCTCAAATAACTAATTTTTCGCTGTAATTCCATCAATCCATGCTAAACTTCACATGTAATGTGTATTTTACTGTAATGACAAAAAAAAAACTTTGAAACATGGCATAAAATATAACACTGTATAAAAGTTGTGTCCAGAAACCAGGAAATCCTTTGAGTGAATGCATCTTTAATTAGAAAAATTTAACAGGTACTTGTGTGAATACATACAGGCTACACCTTCCATCTATATAGATTTATTTTTGATAAAGTACCACCTGGCTCAAATCTTTTTGAAAGCCCTGCTCCAACATAACAGCATAGCTTTTCCAAACACTGATATGAAAATAATTAAAATGCTTATCACAATATACCGCTTTAATTTTCTCCTGCAGTTTCTGGATTTCTTTATGACTTCTCTTCAGTAGGGCAGCATCAGAGAGAACTTCATTGACCATAGGTTTGTTGGAAATGGATTTGGCTCTGGTTGCAAACTAAAAGGCAATATGTAATAAATTTTATGTGCAGAGTATAAGTTTTTTTTTTCATGTTAAATTCAATAGTACACATAGCACACATTAATTTCACATGTAGGATTTTTTTTTCAAATCTGAAAATAGTGGTCCCTTTAAGATTTTAAATACTTTCAAATTCAGAACCTGGGATCGTATTTTTTTCTGAAATCTGAACTATTATGTAGCATAGAATGTTTTACCTTAAGCGTACTGTGAGATTCCTCCAAAGAAGCTGGGGTGATGGTGGCAATAACGGCCGTCTTAGAGTTACCTCCCAGTGCATTCTGTAGGATACGGGTCAACTTCGAGTCACGATACCCAATATGCTGATTACTGAAAAAGCCAATCGGAATTGAGATAAATCTGTCAAAGGACTTCAGTCATTTAAAAGAATGTTTACAAAAATGAAAACAAATGTGATCTGCAGATTTTCATTTCCAATCTCTTATTGTAAATTTATCAAATCCTTCAGTAAAAATATAACTGTCTTTGCTTTTGAAAATGTTCTGTTTGAATCTGAATATAAAATTGAAACATAAAATTGGCCTCCCAACCTGACTCCCTCGCTAAGTTTGGCAATAATACGAGCCAGGGTAAAGAGAGATTTGTTGATAGAACAGCCCTCACGGAATCTGTCTCCTGTGTTCTCTCCCGCCTTCTCAGAACCCGCCAGATCCACAAAATTCTGTACAAATATAACACGGATGTGAGCTGGATTTCCTTGTTAGAATTTTAATTTAACAATATTAAGAAAATATGCAAATAACTGAATACTGTCATATATTTCATGAGAAAATCAACATAATATTACATACCAGGTGTGCCACCATTACAGCTGATTCATCATCTATCTGTCTGCTCTCTATTATCTACAAAGTTTAAGAAAATAATTAAAAACATAAAAAAATAAAGATTACAAGAGGTATGGGGTATAACACATGAATTCAAGTTGAATGTGTTGAAATTGTCTACAAAACTAAAGAATTACTTAACCTGTATCTAAATAAAAGTTTTATAGAGACTAGAGCATTAATCATACATATATCTATGCAGTTGACAATGAAAGAGAAGATCTTTGAAGATGTTATATGTAGTATACAGAGAGAGCATTAAACATACTAAATGCAGTATACAGAGAGCATTATACATACTAAACGCAGTATACAGAGAGCATTACACATACTATACGTAGTATACAGTGAGAGCGAGAGCTTCTGTCATTCTGTTTGGTCTCTGCCATATGTCTTCTTGCTGGAAGAACAAAACATGGACTTAGCATCACATAACTATATTTTGCATGAGACAACTTTTTTGTGAGTTTAAATACAAACCTTCTCCCTCCTTCAGGACAGCGTTCAGGTCACCTTCATTCATCACATATCGTTCTTCTACACCAATGACATTAACATTTCTTTCCTGAAAAGCAGAAATTTATATTTCAGTAAGAAAACAATGAAGACTGTTTTTTTTTTTTTTTTAAGTACAAAAAGCCTTCAGATATGTGGGGGAAAAAATTAATTTCTTTAAAATTAAAAAGAAACAGACTAACACCTTTTCTATAGACATTTTGCCCAATAATTGTTTTTTATCACTGCTGAGACAGCAGTATCTCTAAAATCAAAATCATGACAAGAAAATCAAAAGTTGACAAAGAAATTTTCTATTGTGATGAGAGGGGATTCTTATCCAACAAATTTGTCAAAATGTATGAAAGACGTGTATATGTAATAGCCTACTAATAGCAGCAGTGTGGTTTTAAAATTCTTTTATAACGTACATGTTTAAATAATATTTTAAATAAATCCGCTTTGTTGCATTCAATCTCTTATTAAAAAGAAATCAAAATCAATTTTCAGCTTCTGAGAAACATTAAAGCTAAATATCCATTAGAACGTATGTTGAGTAGATAAAAATGCCAAAACTGAGACTGATAAATGCCAACAGATATATATAATATTTGATTTGTAAAAGTTTGTTTACGGTATCTTCTTGGATCTTGATGATTTTGTCCTCAGTGGATAGTAAGTCTGACACCTTCTCGTTGTAAATCTCCATGTAACAACAGCGTACCAGGTACTCTCTGTCCGGAATCTTCAAAGAAATAAAGGGTTTATTAGGTAAGCCTTTGTCAGAGTGGTTGCAACTTCATTGTTCATGAAATGTAAATTATTATTTTTGTGTTGCAGAATGCCATGAAGTACCCACCTACCTATCAATTCTATTTTATCCCAAGTCAAGAGCGAGCGAGAAAGAGAGATAGCAAGCAAATATTCTTAAAAATAGCCTTATGTATATCTATAAAGACAAAAATGACTGCAAACCTTGTCTATTCTTGCAAATATTTCGTTAACAGCCAGTTTAATGATTCCTGGATTCATAGCACTTCCCGACATTGTAAAGGTCTTGCCTGAGGAACTCTGTCCATATGCAAAAATTGTTCCTAGAAAAAAAACGAAAATCTTAGCAGGATATTAATTGTAAATAAAGCTAGTTCCACAGGAGTAGAAAACTAGCAACTGTTAATTTCCATGGAGAAAGAAAAATTATTTTAAAACTTTTCAAACAATGACCTTAATTCAAATGGCACATTAGCAACAAGGAAAAAACAATTCAAAGTACCCATGTTTACAATGGACAGTTGGTTTTATGACTATATTAGTTGATGCAGTGGGGTGTATGTAAATCTTAATCTTCAATTATGTGACTTTAATAGAAAAATATTTTTTTTAATCTGAAACCAAGCTATGATTAAAATAATAAATTACTTCTGTTAAAGAAATAACTATTTTTTGTTACCATGAAAGCCTTGAACAGCTGCATCAATTATTGGTTTAGCAACTCCCTGGAACACATCATAGGTTGTCATGTGTTCATCAAATATTTTATCTGAAAATGGAACATTCAATGGTTGAATATAGACTTTTAAAAAAAAAACATGAATTGTGTGTTTGAAGAGAGATTCCAGTTCCTTACCAAAGGTGTAAGGAACCCCGGGTTTGCCACTCTGGTCCAGAGGTTCCAGTGTGTTGTCCTTGACATTCCACACCTTATTCTGTCCAGTATTTGCTTCCCTAAGAGTATCAGTTAAAGAATTAGTGATGTATATCTCAACCATTTTAATTTATGATGATGTATATCTCAACCATGATGTATATCTCAACCACTTTAATTATCTTAATTTATTAAAACTTACAAATAAGCATTTTTTTTTATTATATAAAAATATGAAAAAACTATAAACCCTTTTAGACTTACTAAACATGCTAAATGTAATACATGTAATACATACATCATGTACATTGTTCCCTAATTGTTTACTTTTTGTGTAATTTGGTGTTCAGCAGTCTTATAAAGAGATTGATAAATCTCAGCTAACATGCTGTTCATATATAAATTTTTAACAATCAACACCATGTTTAATTCTTCCTTACTTTGCAATCAAAGGACGCACACGGATAGCCACCTGAATATTGTCCATCCCCCCTGTAAAATAAACCATTGTAATCATTACTGGTATTTGTTGTATGGGAAAACTATATTAACAAAATTAAAAATGAGGGATAAATTATCACCTACCAAAAGTCTGTCAGACCAGTAGAATTCTGAAGAAAACAAATTGAAAAGCATAAATATGATTTAGAAAATGTTTCTCAAGAGTACATTTATATTACAATACTTATTATGAAAGATTTTAAATTAATCGTGATGGGCAGAAGGAATTGTAGATGCAGATCTGTAGCGTTATGGTTTTATATATTTGTCTTTGACAATAACGCTACAGATCACATAATGCAAAAAAGGTGCAATTTACGGCGCAATAATTTTTGCGCACTTATCCAGAGAATTTCTCCACTTTCCAGCATAGGTCAATTAACTACCTTTCACTCCCTAATTCTAGGCACACTGTTCAACAAATCTGTATATTTTATCCATCACCCAACCCTTTATAATTGTCTCTACAAGAGATAAATCCGCTTGATTAAAATTGTCTGTTAGATTGCTATATTTACATTTGCAAATGTTTTCCTTTATATAACACTACTGAAAGCAATGTGTATCTATAACTGTATAAATGCCGGTACGGGGACAGGAGGTCATAGATGAGCATATGGATAATCGTTCAACGTAATTTCTCAGTGACATCATAAAAGGTCGACACACGTTCAGTGGATAACATACATGCCGTTGGGTTTGACACACGTTCAGTGGATAACATACATGCCGTTGGGTTTGAAAAATAATGCATTTCACTCGTTAATAGTCACAATCAGGCAAATTTAAAGTATGAATAAGTCATCAATGTAAATATAAGTTATAAGGTATCATTTTAAAACATCTATCGGGCTATAAATACGGGTTGGTATGAGATTAAATTCATCATAAAGCCATTTAATTTAATTTGGAGTTTAATCTCGTGACCAACCCATATTTATATCCTGAAAGATGTTTTAAAATTATACCTTATTTCTTAATAAGTAAATTCACTTCAAGCAAGTTTATTGCCTGTAGAGACAACTATAAATGGTTAGGAGGTAGATAAAATATACATAGTGGCTACAGAATGTGTCTAGAATTAGAGAGTGAAAGGTAGTTGATTGATCAGGGCTGGAAAGTGGAGATATTCTCCCCAAAGTTGTGCAAAAAAATATTGCATCATAAATTGCACCTTTTTTGCATTACAGGATCTGTAGCGTTATGGTCAAAGACAAATATATAAAACTATAACACTACAGATCTGCAGCTAAAGGCAATGGAAATATCATCATAATAGAAGATAACAACTAAGCATATTTTACGTTTCAGAATAGGTCCAGGAAAATAACTATATTTAGCTATATAGCTTAATTTACCTATCTAGCTTTATTTACCTGTATAATATAGCTTTATTTAGCTATTTTAGAATAAGTTTCTGTTTTATGATAAGCAGACAAAAAGTCGCATGAAAATTATGGATGATATTTCCTTAAAATGTTCGATAAAAACAACCTAGGGCATAGATAGTAAAAACATTGCCTCTTTAAACACTTTTTAACCAAAAATGCATCTCTATTGTTTGGATAGCTGTCCCTCACTGGAAGTGCGATGAGGCATGACTAAGTGTGATTGCTTTGCATTGTGCTGAATTATACAATTACCAATCAATTATCTTCTTGACCAGAACTGCTTTTCTTTGTTAAAGTAGCTGCTGAATCACAGATTAAGTGTTAAACATAGCCCCAAAACTTTTAGATCTTTGATTGCAATTGCACAAAAGAAGAAACATTTTTAAAAGTTGGTTTTTGGTGAATTAATTGTTTTCAGTCCATTTCAAAGTTGAAAACTAATACTGCCTCATTATGAGACTTTTTGTCTGCTTTTCATAAAGCAGAAATTTACTCTGAAATAGCTAAATAAAGCTATACTATATAGGTAAATAAAGCTATATAGGTAGATTCAGCTATATAGCTAAATATACCCAGGTCTGGTACAATCACTAGATTTAGCTACGTAGCTTGATTTACCTACATAGCTTTATTTACCTACCTGAGGTAGCTTTATTTAGCTACCAACTCAATTTATTTATATAAAAAAGCATTTTTCTCAGGGTGTGCGGAAAATATCCTTTTGATGCAGTGATCATTTTCAACTTTGAACTCATCTGAAAACAACTCAGGAAAAAATCATTCTTGAAGAAATGTCTTTTTCTGCGCAATTGCAATCAAAGTTCTGAAAGTTTTGGGGCTATGTATGACAGTTAGAACAGTTACTCCTGGAATGAAATGACAAAGAAGTCCAGTTCCGGTTAACACGATAATAGGTCAGTAATCATTCAGCACAATGTGAAGTAATCATACTCAGTCATGCCTCACCGCACGCATGAGAGAGAAGACAGTAATCAAACAATGGAATTACATGTTTTGCTCTAAATTGTCCAAACGCAGCAATGTTTAAACTATCTCTGCTTTGGATTGTTTTTATAAGCCTCCCTAGTATGAATATCAATAGTCTCTTGATTGTGATTTTTTGTCTCTTTTAAATAAAAAATAAAATTTTGAAAAGTTACATTGAAATAGCTAAATAAAGCTACCTGAGGTAGGTAGATAAAGCTACGTAGGGAATTCTACCTACGTAGCTAAATCTAGTGATTGTACTGGACCTGATACCGGTGATTTTCCAAGACCTGCAGAAATCTGTCAAAGTTTTTCAAATCTTCAGGGTATTTTACTATGTTTAACAGAGAGCATTATTTACTATTTGAACACATTGTATGTTATGTTAGTCCTCTTATCATCTGGCTAATATAGTATTAGTCTGTTAGATTATAAACAACAGAACAAAATAGAATGACGTATCGATGGAAAGTCGTGGTTAGAAGCATAGAAATGCAAATTGTAAACTGATGATTTGTCTAATTTGCTGCTTCTGAGATTATTGATGATGTTTCTTTCTCATTTGTACATTTTCTTTTCTATAATTCCCATTGCATATCTAAAAATTTGGAACAAACACATACCTAAGATTTACTTTCTTTCAAATCTTCCTCCATTTAACCAGATAAGCCAATCAAAACTTTCGTTTTAATGAACTTCGGTATCGCTAAAACTCATGTCCGGATAAAAATGGAAATAACCATATAAATAAGCGATTCGTATTTTACAGTTTAAAAAACTATTTATAATAGTTGAAATCATAAACATCATTTTACAGTTATTGATAGTTAACCTTTTATTTACGAAAATTTTCAATGTATCCAATCATACGTCATTGATTGATTAATTGATTGAATTTATTCATTTTATTTTATTTATTTATTGAAATGACATGTATCAAATTGTTTTAACATAATTGCAATTCTTTTTAAAACTTGGTATATTTGAGCGTAAACTTGCTAAGTTTGGCATCCTCAGCAGGAAAGGAGATGATGTCCAACAATCAAAAATGAGGGACAACTCACTTAATGACATCAAGGATGTGAGTCGGTATTTTTCTCTTGCTAATGCACTATCAATGATTATAGAAAGCCAGTTTGTGATATTTATTGAGAAGACAGCAAATTAAATAGTCATTTTGTCTTTTTGAACATACCGGTATTTTATTGAGTAAATCAAAAGGATTGGAACCAAGTTCTATACAACTCACTTAGTTCCTCTCTCCTTATATATCACAATATGTCATGCAAATTAAAGAAAAATAGTACAATTGATGCAAGTGTTTCTCTATTTGACCAAATTATTTGTAAACGATTTTGCAGTTTGCTTTCAGAGACTATCACTACATTGCATTGAAATATATGGAGATAGCGAAGAGTGTTCGAACTCAAAAGACCATTAAACATTACAAAAAGGAAAGAAACAAAGACGGACCTCCCAAACATCAGAGGTGGGATCAATGCCATGGAAGAGTAAGCATCCCCTGCCGACCGGTCACATCCGCAGTGTGCCTTTTATATTTGGCAAGGAAAAAAAAACGGGAAAATCCAAGGACAACTCAGTGTGTTGATAATGGCCTAAAAAAATCGACCAGCATTTGACTAAATGAAAAATTGTACTTGCTGACAAGGTGATTGTATCGACCATAGAACTTACGAAATGATAACGTTAAACGAGACTGCTGATATTCTTGCTTCACCAACTTGTTTGTTAATAACTTACCTCGTTTTAGAAATTGTTCTTACGTCTCTAACATGCTCTTCCGTATCGAATCAACTGACATCTATTCATTCACAGGTACGCAACATCAGGGGGAGGGGGCTGCCCCTTTTTCCCAGACATAGCTTTTTACTATAGAGAGTTCGTTGAAAGTCCGTTTGTCCCGGTCCTCACCTTCGACTTTTTGATGCAGTATTCAAAAAAAGATAATGTAGTATTGTATGAATAAAGAAGACGGTTGAACAAGGTGTGCAGAATGCCTATAGCTTCATGCTTAATATTAAGAAATCCTATTCAGCTTGTGAATTTGGGTATTTAAATTAAGTTAACATTATTGAAATTTGTGAAATTATGGGAAACAAACATTTTCTTGGAGAGAAAAAATCTCGGAAAAAAATATTACTTTAGTAAAATAAAAAATTGAATTCGTGGGACTCAAACGTATCCAAGTGCTTCAAGACTAACGCTCTAACCACTACGCTATATGGCTCATGATGAAGTGGGGCATTTAAGTCATGTTTGTGATATGACCCTTGACTTATAATGGACTTATAAAACATTTCTCGGAAAAATGCAAATGTTTTAAAGTCATAAAAATGTAATTTTAAGGTATAGCGGGTCTTTGCTCCATTATGTAAACCAAAAAAATGTAAATTTTATCGCAAACTTTTGAGATTTGAGCGAAGACCCACTCTTATTGAGAATTGTTGTTAAAGTATGAGAAAATGATCATTTTGATATTTTTAGCGTGCGTGTGCTTTTTCATACACTGCAGGCAAATAATTTCACTCTTTGGGAGGTTTTTGTAATTTGTATAGATTTTATATTAAGTATAGATGAAATATCAAAGAAAATTGGGATATAATTGAGATTTAGCTTTTCACTTCATGTTTGTCCGTTATAGGCAAACTTTTTTCACTACCAATTCCTTTCGATAAAGATACTACAAACTATATTTTCCCCATTGGAATTATAGTCTAAAGTGGGGGTGCCAACCAGCCTTTCGGGGGTAATAACATTTTCTGTCTGTAAAATTTGTTTGTCTGTCTGTTTCTCTGCAAAATCTTTAACCTTTTGAGTGGGTGGGACTATGGCTTTCACATTTCACTGCTGCATTCCTTGTGTTGGGAGGTCTTTTGTAATTTGTAGATTTTATATTTTTAAAAAAAGTACCACACTCTAACTTTGGCCATAACTTTTGAACAGTTGGAGCTATGGCTTTCATTATTCACATGCGTATTCTTTGTGACAAGACCTTTCAGCGGGGTCTAAATATTTTGTACCTTGACCTTAGAGGTTGACCCAATTTTTAATTAAACCTTGGCCATAATTTTTGAACAGTTAGAACTATAGGGCTTTCATATTTCATAGGTGTATTCCTTGTAACTTTGAAAAAAAATTAAAGCTTGATCAATGTTCTCACAAATAATCGGTTGATTAATTGACCTTTGGATAACTTTTTTTGTGAAATTTCACTTCAGGACATAAGATAATGAATTTTAAAACTTAGATTTTGGTAAAAGTTATAAAGGGGAATCGAATGTGTGCTATTATGTATATAATATTATTAATAAACATAGTACTAGGAATATTAAAAAGTTTGTATGCGACAAAGTGCATGAGGTAATTATCGTGCTGATAAAGGGGCGATAGAGATTTTCAAAAATGAAAAGTTCTTTCTCTCTCTGCATTTTACTAATTATTTTAGATTCATCTGTTTTAAATTATAATTTATGAAAGTTTTGTCGTCATTAACCATTTGTTACAGCTATAGATTCATAACTTTGGATTCCATTTGAAAATAAATTAAAGACAAGAAGGACGGGGGCTAAGCCCCCCATTTGTTATTTTGGAAAGATATACATCATATAAGCATTGAAAATGCGGCTTACCCTTTTTGGGGTTAATTACACCCATCCCCCGTTTTATTTGTTAAAGAAATACAGATAATGTATTGGAATGATAAAGATTTGGACTTATATGCCTCCCAATGCGCTTCAAGGTTCTTTGCAAAGCTCGGTAAATCAAATCAATTTCATGTGTTTTGAAAGATAAATTACAAATAAAATAATTCCATTTCTAAGATCTGAATCCAGATTTTTTTTGTTTTTACACATTTTTTCAAAGTGCGTTAAGTGTCTCCATGATAAAATATATTGATGTGAACTCTAAAAAAAAAATTTGAAAAATTAGGATGGTTAAATGTTTTTGAGTTAGTTACGTTTCATAAATGTATCTTATTGTATAAAACTTTTTATGGTATGAGCCCAAAATATATCCAGGATCTTTTTTATTTAATATAGCCAAGTCTTGTGCCCTGTATTAGTTTAAACAGAGTAAGCAATAGACACTTTTGCCCATTCAAAGATACATCATCTAATAAAATAATGACAAGGGGTAGGACCCGATGTCCTATTATATTTAGAGAATTCTTCATTTCTTCTCTGCAGTTAGTTGCAAAACAATTAGATGTGCAACGAAGAAAAAAAATCGAATCATATTCAAATACACTTTATTATATGCTACACAAAACTAAGTACACGTGGACACAAACTAACAAACAAGCCAACAAACAATATTGAAATAACTTTAATTAAATCTTAAAGCACAATATTCCAGAATGTATCTCAAGACTTGTTTTGACAGAACTCTACAGTTGATTAAAATGCCAGGTTTTGACAAGTTAAGGTAAAATTTATTTGCTCGTGCATTTACATAATAAATATATAATTTACAAAGAATAAACGTTCTTCATAACATACAATAGTATATATTATCGAAATAGGAGATTGAGCTCCACACAATATTTAAAAAAAAACACCGTACTGTCATTTTTACATTTTCTCAGCTTTAACTGTTATGGATGTGGTAAAAAAATGCATTAAAATGTACAAATAAATATATCAGTTCTTCAAATACAATGGTTTATCCAAATTGAGCCACATTTTCCTATGAAATCTTTAAACTCTTAAGACTTTTACAAAATTATATATACAGCAACAAAAATTTTGTAACTGGAAAACTCGATTTTAATTGTCTTCATAGTATTAAATACGAAAATTAACTTTTTGAGTAAGTTGTCTTTAAACTTTTCCCTTATATCTAGCTTACAATATTTTCCACGTGTAGAGAATAAAAAAAAATAGCATCATTGTCCACGTTTGTAACCAGAAAAAGAAATAAATATCGATGTAAAATTGATGCGAATACATGTCTTAAACTGTATTGAAATAATAAAGGGATCATATATAGACAAGTTACTACAACTTTGTTTTGTAAACAGATAGTTGGGGCAATATTAGAAAGGAATTCTAATACTGAAATGAAAAAAATGACAGAAGAAAAAAAAAAGAACAAAACAAATGGCCCATGGGCCACATCACTCACCCGAGTAACTTTTGTGATGCCGTAGTTTACCAGCCCCCCTTGTTAAACCTATTGTGCCCCCACCCTAACCAACTTCCCAACCCCACCCTGGGTTATGGTTTTAATAATTTAGAATCTACACTATACCCAATGATGATTTCACATAAGTTTCAGCTTTTCTGGCCCATTGGTTCCTGAGAAGAAGATTTCTAAAGATTTGTCCTATTTATTTCTATGTAAAAATTGGATTCCCTATTGTGGCCCGCCCTACCCCCCGGGAATCTTGATTTTAACAATTTACACTACCCCAGGATGCTTCCACAAGGTTTCAGCTTTCCTGGCCCAGTGGTTCTTGAGAAGAAGATTTTTTGATGACCCAACCCTATTTTTGTCTTTTCTTGATTATCTCCTCTTGTAAAGGGACTTGGTACTTTATTGAAACTCCCTATTACCCAAGGATGCTTTGTACCAAGTTTTGTTCAAATTGGCACAGTGGTTCTTGAGAAGAAGTTAAAAATGTGAAAAGTTTACAGACGGACACACAGTGGTTCTTGAGAAGAAGTTAAAAATGTGAAAAGTTTACAGACGGACACACGGTGGTTCTTGAGAAGAAGTTAAAAATGTTGAAAGTTTACAGACAGACGGACGGGCGGACGACGGTGATCAAAAAAGCTGACATAAGCTATTAACTCAGGTGAGCTGAAAGACTACAATTACAAGATGTGTGTGTGAAACACTATGCCCCCGATATGGTAACACATACAATTCTGGAGTGGGACGTAGACTGAAGAAGTTTACACTTACCCTTGACAGCGCGATAGTTACAGTATGGGTTATGTTAAAGTTGACAACAGACAAACAGAAGGACAAACAGACAGTCGGGACAAAAACAACATACCCCTGGTTCTTTCGATGCAGATAAAACAGACAAAATAAATAAGAGAAATTAAACAACAGGTGCATGAGGTCACAAGTAATACGCATGTAGTTACAATAGAGCTACGTGGAAGGTGGAGAAACAAAAAACAATGATAACCCCCCCCCACCCCCCCCCCCCCCCACACACACACACACAACGGTCATGAGGAAACAAGTGATGTCATCTGTAGCTAGAGACAAAATAAAAAGGAAGAAAGAAAGCACGACAGTCAGATATTGACTGAGAACACAGAGGAAGGTAAAACAGGTGGGGTCATCTACAGAGACAAATGCGAGGGACGTTGATTCCGACAGACACACAGGCAGAAACATGGGATGACACAACACCTTATAGCAACCTAATGTGGAGAACAAAGACTTAGAAGAGGATCCATTGGTCAGCCTTGAAGGCCAGATGAAGAAAATTTATTGCCGAGTAGCAATGGAAGAAGAAGAGAAATCTCAAGAAGAAGTTGAACTGGTAAGATGGACAAGAAAACAAAAGTCAGATGATGACAAACGTAGAAAGGGGGTGCTTACAACAGATTCAACAAAGAGATACAGATGTACATCTATATGATGCAAGACAACAAAAGACTTTCAATAAACAGGAAAGAAAGGGTTACCTACTACAGTATCGAAAATGAGGGGCGAGGAAGAGAAGACAACCAAGACTGACAAAAAAAAAAATGAAAAAAAAAAACAAAAATAATAATTAAAAAAAAACATTAAAAAAACGAAAATCAAAACAAAACCTTGAATAAAATGTTTTAGACACAGAAGGGAAAATGTCAGATCTATATTAAATTAATAACTTGAATATTTCAGTGAAAAAATTACGTAAGTGATATGACAAAAATAAGGTCCTTGATACCAGTGAGTGAGCTCAGAATTAATTCTATAAAGTCTGTTGTATGAATATCTCTGTTCTAGAATCTTATAATGAAAGAAAGCTCTTAATTGTTTTGACTTTGTAAAAAAAAAAAAAAAAAAAAAAAAAAAAAAGTACACTTTGAAATATGAAGAAAAATTATTTAATATTTTTACAAGTTATTTTTAAAAAAAAAAGAAAAAAAGAGGAAAATATTGAAGGTAGAACAAAGGAAAAAGCGAGGTTTTTATTTTAAAAGGAGGGGGGAGGTAATCTTCTTCAATGAATAAGTTGGTAATAGAGATAAATTGTATTTAAATAGGGATGTGTAAATCGTGGTCTGAGATAAATAAAGACGGAGTTTAGATATTAATTTTGGCTAGATTTCTTAATGAAATGTAAAAAGATTAAAGTTAATCAGTCAAAAAATATTTTAAACTATTATATAATTTGATAAAGTGCAATATAGAGAGAAAAAGATATTTTATAAATTAGAAATGGGTAATCGTACCAAAAAAGAAATAAATAACTGTACAGTACGGGTAAAAAAAATTAAACCCCGATGGTGGAATCTTGATGGGGTGGTGGTGGTGGTGGTGGTGGTGGGCGCCATAATCTCTGTACTTTCTGCCATATCCAGCTGCATACCCAGACTATTCCACGCTTGATGAAATTGTACACCGCTTTGAAGAGTACATAGCGAGGTGGTGCATTTTGTGCACGTTTCAAGTGCGACCAGAACCCTGCTAAACACCAATCATAAACGTCAAAACGTTTTTTGGACATGTACATAAAAAAAAATGTATTAAAAAACCAAAAGTTTCTGTTGAAACTGTAGCTCTACTGGTTTGTATTTATAACAAAGGAAGAGAAAGTAGCATTGGACTTGAGAAACTTTGCTACAGCAAGAAATAGGTCAATGATCCTCGATTTGGTATATTTTCGTGGAAGACTGCTATCAATCTTGAACTATAAGAGGATTAGTTTTTTTTAAAGAATTTTACAGAAATGTCTCTTTTTAGTTACAACGGCAACACCCTTCATCGATATCAATCAGCAATTTACAGAGTTATGTCTTAGTGTAGTCTACTTTAATGCAAAGTTATATTGAAATCGAAAACCGATATACACAGGATTATGTTCTAATTACTTTCAAGTGTAGTCTACTTCTATTGAAATTAGATCAAAACTGTACGAGGAGTACCGCGATTAAAAAATAATTTAAAGAAATTTCTATTTTGTGTAACCACGGTGTCCAGCACCTTTCATTGAAACAAAAAACCGATACACAGTACTATCATGTATCTTCGTGTAGTCTACTTGTGTACAAGTAATCTTGAAATCAGAATAAAACTGTGGGAGGAGTAGCATTTTGAAAAATTGTTTATACAAACGGACAGATGACGGACACTTTACAATAGCATTTTATTATAAGCTCTTCGATTTCTTGTCTCTGACCAGTAGAGCTAAAAACAACACAAGTATTATATTTTGGCATACCTGAATTTTCGGATACAGCTTGAAAGACAGCCTCAGTTTCCCAACCACATATATATATTCCACTTTCTCTAATGTGGGTAAGTCTTCTTCCAACATCTTCCCAAGCAAAGGGTCTGAGGCTGTCCCGCCATACTACCACCCATTTATAATGGAAAATCGTGCCTATTGGCAATTTGACCTCTACAACCCATTTTCCTGGGTGCATCGGAACTTCCTCTACAGTGAAAATCAGTTGAAAAAAATAAGAACATTTACAGCTATGGGAAGAACTTAAATTCTGCGAAAATTGCACTGTGAGGATGAATCGGTTCTCTAAAAATAAAGGGGAAGCTATACATATAAAGCTTAAAAAGAAAGGAAGAAATTGATGAGCAACTGCTACAATTGAACTTTTCAGTTTTGAGATTTGAAAGCGAAAATCAAAATGGACAGATTAAATTCATTCTCACAAAACTATGCATAAAAAGGTTTGTAGCGAGGAACCATCACAGTAATAATTTTGAAAAATATCAACACACTATAAAGGAATTTCAGCCAAAGCTGTGAAAGTTCGTCTTCAAAGCGATATCCGTGTTAATTTTATACAAAATTTTCCGTTTGAAAACCATTTAGGAATTACATCGATGGTTTCTTTTCTGATCCAATGAGTTTATATAGATTATCTTTTCCGAGTCATTATGACGTCATAATGGATTTAAAGTTTTGATTTTACCGTACTTTGTGGCTGTAGAAAATGAAGTATTTACATGGAATTCAATTTGAAACCCAGTCAACGGAACCCCGATACTTTAATTCAATGATTTTAAAGTACTGATCAAGAAAATACGAAAACTGTTTTCTGAGAGGATGTGGACAATAATAAAACTTTTTTCCTGAGATGGAAAGAAAACACCAAATTTGTTTTACATTTCTTCATTTATAATTGAAAATTAACCTTAGAATATTTCTTATTGAATATACCGGAAATGTACACCCCGATACACATTATTATATCTGTAAAGGATCGTTAAAAGAACTCGTTTTTCTTTGAAAAATCTGTAGACACTTTTCTTAGGTCAATGAAAAGAATCATACCTGCAATAAGAGCTTCTTCCAGGTTCCAATTCCCTAACTGGGGGATGGATCCGGTGACAGCTAATGCCAGATTTTCTGAAGGAACTTTACAATGGCATTGCATTTCTATCTTCGCCAAAATAAACCTTCCTAGGGTTTCGTTCACAGCCATTTCTACTTCTTTGATAACTAAGCAATCAATTGTGACGTCACATCATTGTGACGTCAGATTCTCTCGTTATAACGAGGCAACCCTATTCAACAATAATCAGTAGTGTCACAACCCCACAGGAACCCCTGAGACTGGGACCAGTCCACACATTTCACAATTTTGGAAAAGGTTCCCTTGCTCATCATAAATTCAATGTTCCATTTAATGCCAATTAGAAGCGGATTTCAAAGCATTAACTCGATCCTTTTCAGTATGTAATCATTACAACTCCTATACCCCCACCCCACCTTTAGTACCTCTGATCCTGGGGTCTTAAAATTCAAAATTCTGGAAAAAAGGACCCTTGCTCATCTTAACTATGTAGGTAATAGAAGTCCATCTGCTTAATGGGGCCAGCTGGGGATTTTATTGTGTGTAAACTACAATAGCGAAATTAACTCTTCATTTTATACCATATTTATAACTTACATTAACTTTAGTGTACATGCAAAGTTTGGGTGAAACAAGCAAATTCAAAGAATTGTGGTCCCCCGCTTTCAGTGTCTTTGTGGATGAGATGTCATTTTTTTATGACACATTGTGTCTAATATGAACACCCTATCATATGTCATTTATTTAGAAATTATCACTGAAGTTGATTTCTTTTTAAAAATAAGGTCACTTGTGAAGGTCAAGATCAAGGGGTAAGAATTCATAGCATGCTCGGAAATATCTTGTCACAGGTAATGCACATGTCAAATATGAAAGTCCTATCTCTTCTCAATATAAGGAACAAGATGTGTCAAATTGTGAAACACAGATGACCTCGTATGGCAACATAACAAAGATTTAACATTTCTTAATTCAAATGAAATATATTTGATATTACCAAAAGTAGGGTTTTCAGACAAGAAATACGATTGTGAAATACAAAATCCCACCCCCCTGTTCAAAAGAAAGTTATGGCCAAGGATACATTTTTGAAAGGTAGGTCAAACTCCAAGGTGAAAGGATCTGAGTTGTTGATTTCTTTAAAAAGGTCACAAGTAATACATATGTGAAGGATGAAAACCCTAACCTTAACCGTTCAATAGTTATGGCCAAGGTAAAAGTTTTGGAAAAGTAAGTCAATCTCCAAGGTCAAGGTCAAAGGGTCAAAGTTCTTGGTATCCAATGAAAGGTCTTCTCATAAGGATTACATATGTGAAGTACGAAAGCCTTAGCCCTTACCGTTCAAATGTTATGGTCAAGGTTAAACTTTTTTTTTCAAAAGTACGGAAATCTCCAAGGTCAAAGTCAAAATGTCAGAATACTAGTAGTTGGTATCCAATGAAAGGCCTTGCCACAAAAATACATATGTGAAATATGTAAGTCCTAGTTTCTACCATTCAAAAGATATGGTAAAGTTTTTTCATAAGTACAGAAATCTCCAAGGTCAAAAGGTCAAAGTTGTTGGTATCCAATGAAAGGTCTTGCGACAAAAAATACATATGTGCTAAAATATGAATTCCTACATGTAGTATCTACTGTTCAAAAGTTGTGGCCATGGTCAAAGTTTTTGAAAATTAGGTCAATCTCCATGGTCAAGGTCAAAGGGTCAAAGTTCTTGGTATCCAATGAAAGGTCTTTTCACAAGGATTACATATGAGAAGTATGATAGCCCTAGCCCTTTCCGTTCTAAAGTTATGGTCAAGGTAAAAGTTTTTTCATAGGTCTCTAAGGTCAAGGTTAAAAGGTCAAAATTGTTGGTATCCAATGAAAGGCCTTGACACAAAAAATGCATATGTGAAATATGAAATTCCTAGTTTCTACTATTCAAAAGATATGGCCAAAGTAAAAGTTTGGATTTTTTGTGTAAAAGTGGGTCAAACTTCAAGGTCTAGGTCAAAAATGGTGGTACCCAACGAAAGGTCTTCTCACAAGAGACACACAAGTGAAATATGAAAGTCATAGCTCCACTAAATCAAAAAACATAGGTAATCAGAGATTCTCCAGTAAGGCAAATTAAGCCACACAATTAACCAACAAAAAGCGTACATCCAAAAATGCAAAATTTATGCAATTTTGATACTTTGGAATAGACCTATATAAAAACTTAAATCTAGTTCTTCATCATGAAAATGTAATTAAAATCCAGCATCTGAAGCAAGATTGAGAGTTTTCATCCCTTGATGCATCATTTGTGCAACTTTGGTTTATATAAGCTTTATAGTTTCTTGGTGATAGACCTGCACCCATAACTTTTACGAGGTCTATTATCTGGAAAATGTATGTTGAATTCAGCATCTGAAGCAAGTCCATTAGTGTGCATCCTAAGATGTATCAAAAGTTTGTTCAACATGCTCAAAGTTACTTGGAAATGAAACCTGTATCCGGAAAAGTTTTTAGCCAGCCCAGTAGAATGCAACCTTAGATGTGCAAGTTTGGTCATTAAGGCTCAAAAGGTTAAACTTTAACCTGGTCCAGAAAATGTAGGTCAGATTCCGAAGCAAGTTGTATGTAAGATGTACCATCCATGCAAGTTTAGTCATTATAGGGTTCATAGTACCTTGGAAATGAAACCTGTACCAAAAATTTTAACCTCTTCACTCAACCGGAAAATGTAGGTCAGATTCAGCATCCGAAGCAAGTCTTGTAATATGCATCCTAAGATGTACCATCCATGCAAGTTTGGTCATTACATGTCTCATAGTGAAATGAAACCTGCACCAAAAACTTTAACCTGTTTCTACCGGAAAATGTAGGTATTTCAAGCAAGTCTGGTAGAATGCATCCTAAGATGTACCATCCATGCAAGTTTGGTTTGGTATTCAAAATTGCACCAAAAACTTTAACCTGTTCACTCAACCGGAAAATGTGTCCAAAAAGTCTGGTCAAATCCTAAGATGTACCATCCATGTAAGTTTGGTCAACATAGGGCTTATAGTTACTCGGAAATGAGACCTACACCAAAAACTGTACCAAAAATGTTAACCTGCACCAAAAACATTAACCTGGTCATTCCTTTCTGAAATTGCAGCATCTGAAACTTTGGGTACAATGAAACACACTAGAAACATCTTCCATGCATGTCTAATCATAGGACATAGAAGTAGTCAAAAAACTTAACCTCCACTAAATAAAAAATAATGGGCAAGGTTAAAGTTTTTGTGACGGACGGACAGACGAATGAGATTTAATGTCCCCTCGCTTTCGCTAAAGCGGGGGACAATAAAGAAGGCAATAAATTGTTATTTTATTCATTATGGTTTTATTTTGATCGGGATTGGTCCAAAATATTTTTTTTCAATTTGCCATTTCATTTCAATTTCTTGCCAAAAAGACAGACTAGTCAAAATTCACATATACTTTGATCATTAATAAACTTTAAGTGAATCATCATGCATACGTACAGATATTTCTCCATCAGATAATAAAGGCTTGTCATAATTTTTAATTCTTTTACCACCAACCTTTCACTTGCTATTTGACTTCGAATTAAAGTCATGACACTCCTTAGGTTCATAAACAGTACCTGTATCAGGTTCCAATGAGCAATCTTTGTATCAAGTACGAGCTCCTAGTATTTCTACATTGTTAAGTTAAAGTCTTAAAAAATAATTTTACACTATTCTGCCTGTAACTTTGAACTTGCTGCATTGACACTGGATTAAAATAAGAACTATCCTTATTTAAAAAACAATACCTGTACCAATTCTTTTCCAAATAAAGTTTTAGCCGAGACATTTTTTTTCTTTTTTCTACCAGTGACCTTGAAATCGCCAAAATGACCTTGGATAAAGGTCAAGGCATATTCTTTGATCATAAGCAATATCTGTACCGAGTATGAGCTTCCACTGACTCTCCATTACAAAGTCAAGTTATGTCATACCTTTTTTCTACTAGTAACCTTGAACTAAATGGAATGACTGGATTGAAGATCATGACACATTTTTGGGTCATAAGCAATCCCTGTACCAGGTTTGAGCTTCCAGTGATTCTTTCTACAAAGTTATGACCCAGACAAAAATTTCATACTTTTAGGCCAGTGACCTTGAACTTGCAGGAATGACCTTGTGTCAGATCAGGACTCACTGTCGGGTCATTACAAGCAAGCTCTATAACAAGTATAAGCTTCCAATGTTTCCATATATCAAAGTTAGAGCCTAGACAAAATTACATTCACAGACAATGTGATTCCTATATATCCCTAAAACTTCCTTTGTTTGGGGTAAAAAGAGAAGTTTCATTACAAGGAATATACATTTGAAATATGAAAGCCCTAGCACTAATCATTCACATCATTTTGTTTTACCAAAGTAGGTCAAAGTCTAACTTAAAGGTTAAAAAAAAGTTCAAAAGGAATGGCCATGGGTAGTAAAAATTAGTAAATTTGGAGACACATAAACAGACAGACAGTTTATCAAAATATGCCCCCAAATCTTCAATTATAGAGGTGGAATAAAAACTCAACAAGTTTAATTCCATGACAAAAAGACTGTATAATAGTGTATTTTAATATATATGATAAATTCAAACTGACATAAATTAATCATGTATCACAAGGGACAAACACAGTTTTTACAATTACATGTACATCAGTTATGCTTTTCAAGAAAAATTGAAAAAATATGAAACATCTAGAAAATCTTCATATACTACTTGTGTATGAAGTAGAACATGCTTATAGGACTTGACAAGGAAAAATATTTCATAAAAAACTTAAATTACTTAGAACCTCAGTAACAACTAAAAGAAGGAAAAAGTGTTGCATACAAAGATAAAACTAAATTAGATAAGCAAGAAGCCCATGGGCCACATCACTCACCTGAGTAACTTTGGCCATTATATTATTAAAGAGATTTCCCCCTAATACCTATCTTGACCTTTCCCAATCCCCAGGGGTCATGATTCAAGCAATTTAGAATCTACACTAGTAACACTACCCCAGGATGCTTCCACAGAAGTTTAGCTTTTCTGGCCCAGTGGTTCTTGAGAAGATTTTTTTATGACCCCACCCTATTTTTGTATATTCTTGACAATTTCCCCTCGGAAGGGGACTTTATTTTTATAATTTAAACTCCCACTACCCAAGGATGTTTTGTATTAAGTTTGGTCAAAATTGGCCCAATGGTTCTCAAGAATAAGCTGAAAATGTGAAAAGTTTACAGATGAATGGACAGTCAGACGGATGGACGATGGACAACAGGTGATCAGAAAATCTCATATGAGCTAAAAACTGCAAGGCCTGCTATATAAGTCAAAGGAGAGAAAATATAAAAGAATTTAGATTTTGCATATTGTTATATTTATTTATAATCTAAAACACTAAAAAATAATAATGTTACAATGAGATCACTTTATCTTTTCTAGCAATTTTCAAACTAAAATTAGATATCATTGAGATGGTGGCCATCTCAAAGGGTCCCACTTTCAGCAATGAACATAAAAATGTAAAGTAGCTGAAAGGGGTTTTAACCTTGACTCTTGGCCTAGAAACTTTGTTCAAGGTCACTACACATCCATTGACCAGTGGCACTCTGTGAGAGAAGTATTAGCCACATTGGACCAAGGGGAGAAAGCATATGCTCTGGACAAGGATTCACAATAAAAAAAATTACCTCCCTTTCTCTTAAGCTTAGATATTCAGACAAGCACTGATTTACCTCTCTTGATATTTTTGCTTCAAAATCCAATCTTTAATTTTTTTTAAATTAAAAAATATAATATACAGATACCAAAAAAAACATTCAGAAAAAATAACGTAGTATATTAAAAGTTGTACAATAATGTAGTATCACAACTTAATTTGAGTGATCTGCTGTGGATGTCATATGATCATGAGTTATCCTTAATGAGTTATGTACTCAGCATGGTACACTGAATCCTGAGAATTAAGCTGTTTACTGTGTTCATCACTTTGTAGATATTAGTACATACTCAACTCTGTCCATTGGATTCTGTGAGTTAAGCTATTTAGTGTGTCCATCACTTTGTAGATAACAATGTACTCTGCACGGTCCATTGAATTCTGTCAGTTAAGCTATTTAGTGTGTCCATCACTTTGTAGATATATAACAATGTTCTCAGCACGGTCCATTGAATTCTGTCAGTTAAGCTATTTAGTGTGCCCATCACTTTGTAGATATATAATAATGTACTCAGCACTATCCATTGAATTCTTTGAGATGAGTTATTTAGTGTGTCCATCACTTGCAGTCCAAACCTTAAATTACTCTCTGCACTATTGCTGAAGCATATTTGTCTGCTATCAAAGAAACATGAAATTGATGGCAGTCTGCCTGTAAAAAAAGAAATCACAAGGACTCAACATAAATATTAATAAAATCTTAACTAGAACTGTCCAAACGGGACAAAATACCCCCCGCTGGGTTTTTTCAGAAGTAAATTTTTCCATAATAAAGATATGTATCACACATGAATTCTGAAATTTTTCTTCCAGTGACCTTGAAATTCCCCAAATGACCTTGGGTCAAGGTCATGACTTACCCTTGGGTCATGAGCAATCTTTGTGTGAGATGAGAACCTACCACGTTTATCCATAAAAAAGATATGGACTGGAAAGATTTAGGAACTTTTTCTTCCTGTGACCTTGAACTTCCCCAAATGACCTTGGGTCAAGGTCATGACACACCCTTGGGTCATGGGCAATCTTTGTGTGAAATGAGAACCTACCAAGATTATCCATAAGAAAGATGTGGGCTGGACACAAATTACGAACTTTTTCTTCCAGTGACCTTGAACTTCACCAAATGACCTTGGGTCAAGGTCATGACACACCTTTGGGTCATGGGCAAGTGAAATGAGAACCTACCAAGTTTATCCATAAGAAAGATATGGACCGGACACGAATTATGAACTTTTTCTTCCAGTGACCTTGAACTTCTCCAAATGACCTTGGGTCAAGGTCATGACACACCCTTAGGTCATGGGCAATCTTTGTGTGGAGTAGTAGATTCTAATGTCCCTCCATAAGAAAGATATGGACCGGACACGTTTGCACAGACAGACGGACAGACAGACAGACGGACAAGGTGATTCCTATATACCCCCCCCAAACTTCGTTTGCGGGGGGTATAATAAATGAAAAATAGCTAACATATTTTTACAGAATAGAAGGATTTTGCAGAGCTTGTACATGTGTCTTACCTTTATTTTCAGGTCCCATAGTTGATCTCTTTGGAGTCTTGAGGAATCATGTTGATCTGCTTTTGGAAACAGGATCAATGCCAGCATAACCGCCTGCCTATTAACAAAAAAACACTAAGAATCCAAGCAATGAGAGAGTCAAAATCTCCTCTAATTCACATAATGCAAGGTCTAGAGCTTTACATGCATCTGATCTGACTAACCATCAATGTTTAGGTTAGACAGTAGTAAGTCCTTACTTTCCACATTCTTGTTAACTGATTGAGATCAGTCTCATCTTCTACTTGATAATGAAAAAAACATGAACAAAAATACCTTGTGCCAAAATGTTCACCTGAGTCATCTTGACTTTGTCATCAAAAGAAAAATTCTTAATTCATATTTTTTTTACTAATCCTAGTCCAAAGGGATCATGATGTAACATAATTTGAAACAACACATCCTCGGGATGCCCTATTGTTATTGCAACACAGTCTTGCTGTTGTGCAGCAGAAGTGAATCCCCCTGGACCTATGATTTGATAAGTGTATAAACAAAATTTGTAAATTGCAAAAAATAAATCTTTTTACCCACTCCTTAATCAGATATTGGCTGCTGTACAAAGCTTGGCAATAGACTCTTCTTTTTCTTCACTTGGTCAGCACTGGTCCTCTTCCCTTGTCAAATTCCTTGAAAATACTTGATGGAGAGAAGATAAGCAATAATACAAAGCAATGTAATAATCACAGAAATTCAAATGAACATAATCATTACAACATTATTAGCTTGAAAATCAAAAAGCAAATAAAGACAATAAGGTTATGATAGCTAGGAAAAAGGTGGAATATTGGGGCAAGGAGAGGAAAGCATAGTTACTTTAGAGTAGGGAGGACAAAGATATGTCAGAAATAATTAAATAAAAAATACTTGTAAGACTCCTGCCTGTTAAAGTGGGTCATGATGAAGTTCCATAGGTGAAAAAGAAGTAAAGTCTGATTCTTACGAGTATTCTCCTCATGGCTGCAGCGGAATGGGAAAGGGACTCTTCCTCACTTCTTGAGAAGATTTTTTAATGACCCCACCCTAGTTTTGTCTTTTCTTGATTATCTCCCCTTGTGAGGGGACTTGGCCCTTCATTTTAACAATTTAAATTCCCCTTTACTCAAGAATGCTTGGTACCAAGTTTGGTCAAAATTGGCCCAGTGGTTCTTGAGAAGAAGTCAAAAATGTGAAAAGTTTACAGATGGACGGGCGGACAGACGACGGACAAAATGTGATCAGAAAAGCTCACTTTAGCCTTTGGCTCAGGTGAGCTAAAAAGATGACAAAGACATAAAATGAACAAAGGGTTCACTTCTTTTAAAAACCAGCACTTATATCAATTGATTCTACTACTAAATTGGGTTTGTGATCAGGAGAGATCCTATATGAGATGTTTACCAATGCTTTTGAGACTCATCTTCCCACGCGCCCTTGCGAACTTAGCCTGGGACAAAATGATACCCAGTATCCATCTGCTTCCACGTGGAGGCATCGCATAGGACTTGTTGTGGAGAGGCTATGTACTGGCAGGGGAAGACATTAGAATTTCTTCCCCCTTTTCGCATTGCTGCTAGCCAGCGGTGATGGCTGAAAGCGAGAGGTGACAAGCACACAGACACTTACACCAACACACTAGACGCGTCACACAACATTTAGCAGACGTTAGTAGTTTTAGTAGCTTGTTACTTGTTCAGGGTTCTCCATTGTTTGAAATTTTACTGTGTTGCAGAGTTTACGCAAAGCACTAAAATTTCACAGTATTTTAGCGATCAAATTTGCAACTGACTCACTATTCATTATAATTACTTAAGAATACATGCACACAATTTAAAAAAAAAAAATCACCAATTCGTTACAAAAATAGTATGGTCGAACATATTAGCACATGTTGTGAAATGCAGAGGAAATTCTTGTCTATAAAGTTGAACTACTTACAATTTTTTAAAGCAAATTTGTCATAATTTTTTTGTCAATTTTATTGATCGAATTAAGGAATTACAAAAAAAGAGACTTCGGAATAGTAAAATACTTTTAAAAGTTCCTTGAAAATTGAAAACTATTTATTTACATCAAGTAAATGATTTTGGTACAGTGTTATGTT
Source organism: Saccostrea cuccullata (assembly GCF_032062105.1). Lineage (NCBI taxonomy): Eukaryota > Metazoa > Mollusca > Bivalvia > Ostreida > Ostreidae > Saccostrea > Saccostrea cuccullata. Next base: position 100,650 of record NW_026921021.1, read on the forward strand.
TGATTTACATTGCAAACATAATTCTAGATCCATGGCTCTAAAGAAAAGACATTTAAATATATTTTTAAAAATAATACAATGTACTTTAATTGCAACTACTAGTACCAATTAAGCGTTACATGGAAGTTTGAAATCCAATTTTTTGTCTTTGTTCCTTCATGCGTCAAGTCCATTGAGGGTCTAGGAAATAATTGATTATGCAAGGTGAAAGCATAATTAAGTGATCTAGATATCGTATAGAATTGAAAGACGGTAGAATTGTTTGATCAATTATGTTTCAGATAGAGAGAATTTGTATGTTTCAATCTTTTTTATTATCACAGATCATACTGTGTCAGCAAAATTTTGAATGTGTCGCACAGATAAAATTTGAATATTACTGTGTCGGAGAACATTTTTCTGTGTTGGGACCAACACAGTAAAACAGCTCATGGAGAACCCTGCTTGTTAGGGTGTTAATCATGCAAACCTATCCACCACAAGCACTAATCATGCACTAACTAACAAATACCTTAACACTACAATAATAACCTACACTCCTCTAAGCTGTCTAACTATCAACTAAAGCCTACTTACTAACTCAACCTACAACACAACTGCACCTACAGGAAATACTATACAAACTAAACCTAAGACTAAGAAACACCTTTGTAACGCTACTTACAACTACTATACACCCAATACTTTCTGAATGCAGCAGAAAACACTCCAGACTGACCTTCAGAGGTGGCTATCTCTGCTTCCTGTCAATTCAAACTCAAGAGGTCAAAGCCTGAAAAAGTCAACATCAATTGGAAAGCCATAATATTGGGAAAAGGTGCTCAGAGGTCAAGTATGAATTTTACCGCACTTTCAGCTCATGAATGCTGTTAAATAGGAGAGGGACTGCTCTTCACTTCCGGATCCTGGTCAGCCTCAAATTTCTTCTGCTTAAAAAGAGAAAACAAACACATCAAAGGAGAATCACTCACATTCCCTAACAAATGACAAACTTCATTTGAATAATCAATTTGTTACTTACAACCTTGAGCCATATTGGCTGCTGCATAGAGATGGGAAATAGACTCGTCATCCTGTCTTTTGCTGTTGGTCGACCTTGCTCCTCCATCGTTGTTCGTCTTCCGAGTCCCTGAAAGTATAAAACTGACACAATGTTAGTAAAACTTCAAAAGAATGCAACAAATCACGAAAACTTACTTACCACTTTGGGCCATGTTGGCTGCTGTATAGAGATGGGAAATGGACTCGTCATCTCGTCTTCTTCTGTTGGTCGACCTTGCTCCTCCATCGTTGTTCCTCTCCCGAGTCCCTGAAAGTATAAAACTGGCACAATGTTAGTAAAACTTCAAAAGAATGCAACAAATCACGAAAACTTACTTACCACTTTGGGCCATGTTGGCTGCTGTATAGAGATGGGAAATGGACTCGTCATCTCATCGTCCTCTGTTGGTCGACCCTGCTCCTCCATCGTTGTTCCTCTCCCGAGTCCCTGAAAGTATAAAACTGGCACAATGTTAGTAAAACTTCAAAAGAATGCAACAAATCACGAAAAGTTACTTACCACTTTGGACCATGTTGGCTGCTGTATAGAGATGGGAAATGGACTCGTCATCTCGTCTTCCTCTGTTGGTCGACCTTGCTCCTCCATCGTTGTTCCTCTTCCGAGTCCCTGAAAGTATAAAACTGGCACAATGTTAGTAAAACTTCAAAAGAATGCAACAAATCATGAAGAGTTACTTACCACTTTGGGCCATGTTGGCTGCTGTATAGAGATGGGAAATGGACTCGTCATCTCGTCTTCCTCTGTTGGTCGACCCTGCTCCTCCATCGTTGTTCCTCTTCCGAGTCCCTGAAAGTATAAAACTGACACAATGTTAGTAAAACTTCAAAAGAATGCAACAAATCACGAAAAGTTACTTACCACTTTGGGCCATGTTGGCTGCTGTATAGAGATGGGAAATGGACTCGTCATCTCGTCTTCCTCTGTTGGTCGACCTTGCTCCTCCATCGTTGTTCCTCTCCCGAGTCCCTGAAAGTATAAAACTGGCACAATGTTAGTAAAACTTCAAAAGAATGCAACAAATCACGAAAAGTTACTTACCACTTTGGGCCATGTTGGCTGCTGTATAGAGATGGGAAATGGACTCGTCATCTCGTCTTCCTCTGTTGGTCGACCTTGCTCCTCCATCGTTGTTCCTCCTCTGAAACCCTGAAAGTATAAAACTGGCACAATGTTAGTAAAACTTCAAAAGAATGCAACAAATCACGAAAAGTTACTTACCACTTTGGGCCATGTTGGCTGCTGTATAGAGATGGGAAATGGACTCGTCATCTCGTCTTCTTCTGTTGGTCGACCTTGCTCCTCCATCGTTGTTCCTCTCCCGAGTCCCTGAAAGTATAAAACTGGCACAATGTTAGTAAAACTTCAAAAGAATGCAACAAATCACGAAAAATTACTTACCACTTTGGGCCATGTTGGCTGCTGTATAGAGATGGGAAATGGACTCGTCATCTCGTCTTCCTCTGTTGGTCGACCCTGCTCCTCCATCGTTGTTCCTCTTCCGAGTCCCTGAAAGTATAAAACTGTCACAATGTTAGTAAAACTTCAAAAGAACGCAACAAATCACGAAAAGTTACTTACCACTTTGGACCATGTTGGCTGCTGTATAGAGATGGGAAATGGACTCGTCATCTCGTCTTCCCCTGCTCCTCCATCGTTGTTCCTCTTCCGAGTCCCTGAAAGTATAAAACTGGCACAATGTTAGTAAAACTTCAAAAGAATGCAACAAATCATGAAAAGTTACTTACCACTTTGGGCCATGTTGGCTGCTGTATAGAGATGGGAAATGGACTCGTCATCTCGTCTTCCTCTGTTGGTCGACCTTGCTCCTCCATCGTTGTTCCTCCTCTGAAACCCTGAAAGTATAAAACTGGCACAATGTTAGTAAAACTTCAAAAGAATGCAACAAATCATGAAAAGTTACTTACCACTTTGGGCCATGTTGGCTGCTGTATAGAGATGGGAAATGGACTCGTCATCTCGTCCCCCTGCTCCTCCATCGTTGTTCCTCTTCAGAGTCCCTGAAAGTATAAAACTGGCACAATGTTAGTAAAACTTCAAAAGAATGCAACAAATCACGAAAAGTTACTTACCACTTTGGGCCATGTTGGCTGCTGTATAGAGATGGGAAATGGACTCGTCATCTCGTCTTCCCCTGTTGGTCGACCCTGCTCCTCCATCGTTGTTCCTCTTCCGAGTCCCTGAAAGTATAAAACTGGCACAATGTTAGTAAAACTTCAAAAGAATGCAACAAATCATGAAAAGTTATTTACCACTTTGGGCCATGTTGGCTGCTGTATAGAGATGGGAAATGGACTCGTCATCTCATCGTCCTCTGTTGGTCGACCCTGCTCCTCCATCATTGTTCCTCTCCCTAGTCCCTGAAAGTATAAAACTGGCACAATGTTAGTAAAACTTCAAAAGAATGCAACAAATCACGAAAAGTTACTTACCACTTTGGACCATGTTGGCTGCTGTATAGAGATGGGAAATGGACTTGTCATCTTGTCTTCTTCTGTTGGTCGACCTTGCTCCTCCATCGTTGTTCCTCTTCCGAGTCCCTGAAAGTATAAAACTGGCACAATGTTAGTAAAACTTCAAAAGAATGCAACAAATCATGAAAAGTTACTTACCACTTTGGGCCATGTTGGCTGCTGTATAGAGATGGGAAATGGACTCGTCATCTTGTCTTCTTCTGTTGGTCGACCTTGCTCCTCCATCGTTGTTCCTCTTCCGAGTCCCTGAAAGTATAAACTGGCACAATGTTAGTAAAACTTCAAAAGAATGCAACAAATCACGAAAAGTTACTTACCACTTTGGGCCATGTTGGCTGCTGTATAGAGATGGGAAATGGACTCGTCATCTTGTCTTCTTCTGTTGGTCGACCTTGCTCCTCCATCGTTGTTCCTCTTCCGAGTCCCTGAAAGTATAAAACTGGCACAATGTTAGTAAAACTTCAAAAGAATGCAACAAATCACGAAAAGTTACTTACCACTTTGGGCCATGTTGGCTGCTGTATAGAGATGGGAAATGGACTCGTCATCTCGTCTTCCTCTGTTGGTTGGCCTTGCTCCTCCATCGTTGTTCCTCTACCGAGTCCCTGAAAGTATAAAACTGGCACAATGTTAGTAAAACTTCAAAAGAATGCAACAAATCATGAAAAGTTACTTACCACTTTGGGCCATGTTGGCTGCTGTATAGAGATGGGAAATGGACTCGTCATCTCGTCTTCCCCTGCTCCTCCATCGTTGTTCCTCTTCCGAGTCCCTGAAAGTATAAAACTGGCAATATTTCAGTAAAACTTCAAAAAAATGCAACAAATCACAAAAAGTTACTTACCACTTTGGGCCATGTTGGCTGCTGTATAGAGATGGGAAATGGACTCGTCATCTCGTCTTCCTCTGTTGGTCGACCCTGCTCCTCCATCGTTGTTCCTCTTCCGAGTCCCTGAAAGTATAAAACTGGCACAATGTTAGTAAAACTTCAAAAGAATGCAACAAATCATGAAAAGTTACTTACCACTTTGGGCCATGTTGGCTGCTGTATAGAGATGGGAAATGGATTCGTCATCTCGTCTTCCTCTGTTGGTCGACCCTGCTCCTCCATCGTTGTTCCTCTTCCGAGTCCCTGAAAGTATAAAACTGGCACAATGTTAGTAAAACTTCAAAAGAATGCAACAAATCACGAAAAGTTATTTACCACTTTGGGCCATGTTGGCTGCTGTATAGAGATGGGAAATGGACTCGTCATCTCGTCTTCCCCTGCTCCTCCATCGTTGTTCCTCTTCCGAGTCCCTGAAAGTATAAAACTGGCACAATGTTAGTAAAACTTCAAAAGAATGCAACAAATCACAAAAAGTTACTTACCACTTTGGGCCATGTTGGCTGCTGTATAGAGATGGGAAATGGACTCGTCATCTCGTCTTCCTCTGTTGGTCGACCCTGCTCCTCCATCGTTGTTCCTCTTCCGAGTCCCTGAAAGTATAAAACTGGCACAATGTTAGTAAAACTTCAAAAGAATGCAACAAATCACGAAAAGTTACTTACCACTTTGGGCCATGTTGGCTGCTGTATAGAGATGGGAAATGGACTCGTCATCTCGTCTTCCTCTGTTGGTCGACCTTGCTCCTCCATCGTTGTTCCTCTTCCGAGTCCCTGAAAGTATAAAACTGGCACAATGTTAGTAAAACTTCAAAAGAATGCAACAAATCACGAAAAGTTACTTACCACTTTGGGCCATGTTGGCTGCTGTATAGAGATGGGAAATGGACTCGTCATCTCGTCTTCCTCTGTTGGTTGGCCTTGCTCCTCCATCGTTGTTCCTCTACCGAGTCCCTGAAAGTATAAAACTGGCACAATGTTAGTAAAACTTCAAAAGAATGCAACAAATCACAAAAATTCAAGTGAATAAAATCAGTACAACACAATTCATTGAAAAATCAGAAAACAATGACAGTGAATTCAGGAAGACGAATGAGGGGGAAAGGGAAGGGGATGGTTAGTTATGTTAGAGTCAGCAGGGGCCAGGGGGTAGGGGAAAGAAGGGAGAAAATCAAAAATACTTCCATATAAGCTTCCTTTGCTGTTGCTGTGGCTTCTGGTGATGTTTCTTCTGAACTGTCTCAGCATTTCTGCTTCCTGTCAATTCAAAATCAATAGGTCAAAGCCTGACAAAGCCAACATCAATTGGAAAGCCAAAATACTGGGAAAAGGTACAAAGAGGTCAAGTATGAATCTTACCCCATTTTCTGCTCATGAATGCTGTTAAATGGGAAAGGGACTGCTCCTCACTTCAGGATCCTGGTCAGCCTCAAATTTCTTCTGCTCTTATAAAGAGAAAACAGACACATCATAGGGGAGACACTCTCATTTCACATGAAGTATGAAACTTCATTTAAAAGCATAGATAATCAAAGATTATAAATGTAAGGAAGCTCACCTCGGACAGAATGTTATCAGTTTAAGTAATGCAAATCTCACATCATATTTCCTTAACAGTTAGTATTTATCCTGACAACAATATTCAAGCAAATTCTGTTTAAATAGGTTTTAAAGTTCATTGAGGATTGACATTTTCCAAATACTTGAACCTGGTCACTTGTTTGAAGAATGCAGGTCAGATCCAGCATCCGAAGCAAGTTTCAAATGTCCATCTTTAGATGCATCATCCATGCAAGTTTGGTCAGGGTAGAGCTGAGTTGGGAATAATTTCATCACTCATCTGGAAAAAGTAGGTCAGATCAAGCATCCGAAGCAAGTCTGGTAGTGTCCATTCCTAGATGCATCATCCATGCTTGTTTGGATCGGGTAGGACTTACAGTTTCTTGGGAATGGACCTGCTCCAAAAACCTTAACCTGGTCACTCATCTGGAAAATGTGGGTCAGATCCAGCATCCGAATCAAGTCTGATAGTGTCCATTCCTAAATGCATCATCCATGCAATTTTGGTCCAGGTACGACTTATACTTACTAGAACATGGACTTGCTCCTAAAACTCTACCATGGCACAAATGCTAACCCTGAGGCTGGTGTCAGGGTATAGCATAACTACATCTTGACTTTGTTGAGGTAAGTTCAAGTTCAAAATAAAGCTTTAAGGTAAAAAAAATTTTTGCATTTGAATAACCTTCATCAATATCTCTAATTTGATTGTGATCATTCAACAGGTTAATAGTTATATTAGAATGACTATTTCCAAATATTTCCTTGCTCCAAAAATTTTGACTCTTTCACTCATCCATAAAATGTAGGTTGGATTCAGAATCTAAAGCAAGCCTGGTAATGGATCCATGAAAGATTGGTCAAAATAGGCCTTATAGTTAATTGGAAATGAGACTAGCTCAAAAAACTTTTAACCTAGTCACTCATATTAAAAATAAAGGCCAGATTCAGCATCCGAGGCAAGCCTGGTAGTGTACTTCCATATATTTTATTTTGGATGTACATGTTTGATTCTTGTAAGTTTGGTCAAAATACTTGGAAATGACACCTGCTTCAAAAACATTAACCTGATCATTCTTTTAAATTAGCTGAAATTGCAGTCTCTGAAACCCTGGTTGGTACAATGAAACATACTTGAAGCATCTTACATGCATCCCTTAGGGGCTAGGGCATAGATGTACTTAAAAAGAAGTCTGCTCCAAAAACTTTCATCTGGGACACCAACACTTGCACTGATCCCATGGGTGTTACTAATATTCCTGTCCACTTCATATTGGTGAGCAAAAAAATGATTAAAATGCATATTTTTTATGCCATCTCTGATTTGATGAATAAATTTATGCAAGTAAAATGTCATGCCGACAACCTCACCGCTTGATTTCCAGCAGAATCCGGAAAGGGGGCAAAACATCAATTGGCTGGGCTATTCCATTTGAGAAAAAAGTGACATTTGGTTGAAATTTAAAAAAAACCCATAATTTTGTCATTTTTCTATTTATGTAAATAAATAATAGTTTATCTTTTATTTGCAAGGTACTCATTGACTTTTTTACTTGCATATGATGTATTAAGGTACAGGAGTACCTCCCTCTTTTTCAAAAGGGAGGGGAGTTTAGTGTGGTATGAGTGTGTGCAGGTATGTGTTAACTTGACACTGTGTGCGATGCGCAAGTGTGTGTAAGTTGTCGTCTGTTGTGCATGGTGGTGTGTAGATCTAGTCACTTGTATTGCAGGAGAGATTGCGTATTATAATATTGTAAGTCTTGTATGATTAATGCTGAATACAAATATAAACAATTACTATCATTGTCAGTTTATACATACAATACTTCAACATTCACTCAATCAGTATTTGGAGCACGTCGTTTATATATTTATTTGAACATCAATTAGATTATACATTACAGAGTCCAAATATTTTATAACCAAATTTTGTTTGTTTTGATTGTCTGTTGGAAATTTTCTTTGGTGAAATTGGGAAAACACATACTTTTTGCCATTATGAATGGAGCAAAAAACAGGCCCCTTCGACACCCTAAAAATGCCTGTCAGTAAAAATATGCCATCTGTCAGTTAAAAAATATTTGCATACATTTGCCACCCACTTTTTTGAAAAAACTGTGTTTTTATTGCGCACAAAAAAGTGCGCTCGGTTCTCGATTTATTTCTCCATGTTTTTAAACTGTGATCTCAAAACATTACTAACCGTGTGTTCCGCACATATTCTTTCGCTGTTTCCACGACCAAACATTCCTCATAATTGTTGTTAATAGTCCTCCTGACCCTGATATTGTAATCATAGAACATTTCGCTTACTATATACTGCCATTTTGGTTTCAAAGATAATTCGGTCTAATATGCTTTGTTCAGATGTCAACTACGAGAGTACTTGATAGAGGAGAAAGGATTGTTTAAAATCTTCCCTTTTTGCAACTGAGGTAGGAATTATTTTAATGCAATTGTCCTATTTAAGAATACAGACTATTTTGTGTCATTTGTAAGAACCGAGCCACTTTTTTGTGCGCAATAAATATACAGTTTTTTCAGTGGGTGGCACTATAGCTCTCCGGTCTATCAATCTTTTTTTTGGGAGAGCTACAGATCTGCAGCTATAAAAATATTTGCATTATCAATACACAGTTGATTCAGGGCAAAGTTAATCCCACTTAGGATCTGATGTCCCAAACTTATGCAGAGTCTAAAAGCACAATACATTTTCAAACGATATTTCACTTTTTTGTTTTATAGATTAATTCACCTGTAGGTTTTAAGCTGTCCCTTTCCGCAGCTTAAAAATACTTTATCAACGTTTTATCAATACGTGCATCTGAATCCGACAAATGTTATTTCAAATAATGTTAACTGTTTTCCCCAACCAACTCACCTGACCGTCCACTGACGCCAAATTTGCTGTTCGCGCCACATGTCAAAATTTAAAACTCACAATTTCGATCCCGATGCAAATAAATTACAAATGCATGCAAGAAACAAATAATAAATTTATGTATTAATCAATCCCCCAATTATAAAACAATTTTAGCAGTTAATCTAGAATATGCTCTACCTCTGGGCAGGACAAAATATTTATGTCTCAAACCTGTCTTGTTATATAAGCGACATTGCTAGGTTACTGGAAGAGAGGGGGGGGGGGAGGTTCTGAGATAATTTTTTTAAAAGAAATAAATGCGTTTCAATTTTTCATGTATTTGGTTGATTTTTATGGATTCTATTGCATTTTGAAAATGTGAAAAACCTCTTAACCGAAAGTTTTTTTTTTTTATTTTAATGCATATTTGCAAGATTAAATGCGACGAATATATCCTGTCCTATTTATTCCCTTGTAACTACATTTCCCCTAAAATTGCAGACTATTTTGTGTCATTTGTAAAACTATCTACAGCTGTCTAAGGAGATCTGGAAGTTGTGTCGTTTGACCACTGACCAGGGAAAATACCCTTTGAAAATGGCGGGGATGTCAAAATATACAACCTTCCTCAGAGAAATTAAACAAATTCTTAAACATTTTTTATTACAACAGCTTTAGAATATTTACCTCAATTTTTGATCATCTCTGGGCTCCTGTAATGCACTTTCGACTGAAAAATGTAATGAACTGATCTGAAAGTCTGCTGCGCAGTTACCTGTTACTGCTTTGTGAATTCAGTTGTGAATTATGTTCAAACATCATGCTCACGTGATTTAATTACGTATTCATCATTCATTACACTACTGCGGTCATTAAATCGTGAAATATAAACTAACGCTGCGAGTACACAATTTTTTTGTTACATGTATATTGTAAATTTCAACAGAAAATCTTGTGCGTGGGTATTTTAATAAACTTTTTAAAATTACAGTCATGAATTACATTTATATGTAACAGTTATGTTTATTCAAAATAATATACCGGTATAAACATACATTGTAGACGGTAAAATATTCATGAATATACTTTAATATATAGGGTATATCAATCTATAATTGCTTGCATGCTTATTTTGAGTGCAGAATACCAAGTCATAATTATATTATATTTCAAGATTAAAAGCATGGCCTAGACTCCCAATCATAGTAGGACTAGGACACAATAAATAGGCCAAGATTTTTCCTCAAATTCAATTTTTCTGAAACTTTGATATTTTGTTCTAGGATACAAAATCTCTCTTTATATATGATATGAAAGAAATTCAACCACACATTTTTTGCCCACATAGTCTGAAATATGGCCTATCATTTAGTAAAAAAAAGTATTTCTTAAAAAAAAAAGTGGTCCATCCGGGACCTGAACTCAGGACCTCTCACATGCGAAGCGATAAACATACATGTACCACTAGACCACGGAATCGCTTTACATGGCATTAAGTACATACAGAAGTGAAGTCACATACATGTAGATATTCATGTTCGGTATTGTCAAAATTTTACACAATCCATGTTTGATTTATTTGGCCTTTACTAAATTAAACAGTTCTAATAGATGTAATAATAACAAAATGTCCGCCGGGAACCTGTTTTATACGCAATAACTCTCCTCATGCCCCTGTGCTAAAAATAGCGACATGTAATACTATAAATATTAATAAAACAAACGGGACAGGGCACTTTGAGAGGGGTGAGAGAGGTCCTAAGGAGTTTTGGTATAAAATTGCATTGCATAACCTCAAAATCTTCTTGAAATATCGCCCGGAAATGATAGTGTTACACACAGACAGAATGTATAAATACGACCTTGAACTTTGACTTTTTGACCTCAAAATCAATAGGGGTCTTCATTAGGCCACATGGAGTTGCTATGTAAAATTTCATTGCAACAGTTCAAATGGTTCTAGAGACATCTTGTGGAAACGAAAGTGTTACAACAGACAGAATTTGATTATCAAACATCACATGTTAATACATACTGATGAGAGCTATGCAACTGCATCACCATTTTAACCTTGACCTTCCCTTTGACCTCTTGATCTCACTTTTCTCAAATAAGTGCTTTGCTCAGTTTTAAAGATACCATTCAAGATAGTGTTACCAAACTTCATATGCTGATACATACTGAAGAGACCTATTCAACTACATCAACATTTTTGACCTCGACCTTTCCTTTGACCTTGATCTCAGCTTTCTTAAAGTAATGTTTAGCTCAGTTTTTAAGAAATCATCCAAGATATCTTTATCAAACTTCATTAGCTGATAAATACTGATGAGAGCTATTCGACTGCATCAGCATTTTGACCTTGACATTTCCTTTGACCTTTACCTCATTTTCTTAAATCAGTGTCAATCTTCATATGCTGCTATATACTGATTTAAGCAATTCAACTGCATAAACATTTTTTGACCTTGACCTTTCATTTGACCTTGATATCACTTTCATCAAATTGTGTTTAAGTCAGTTTTAAAGAAATCATTCAAGTTATTTTTATTAAACTTCATATGTTGATACAAATTGATGAGAGACATTCAACTGCATTAATATTTTAGACCTTGACTTTTCTTTGACCTTTGACCTCACTTTTCCTATATTAGTGCCAAACTTCATATGCTAATACATGTACATAGTTTTTTACCTTGACCTCAGTTTTATCACAAATTGGTTTTAAGTCAGCCTTAAATAAACAATTCACAATATTTTTTTCAACTTCATATGCTGATGAGAGCTTTTCAATTGCATCAACATTTTTTGACCTCATACATACTAATATAAGCAATTCAACTGCATCACTATTCAAGATATTCTGATCAAATTTCATTCAGTTATACAAATTTTCATGTTGCGTTTCTAATATACCCTCGGCGGGGCATTCATGTCCTATGGACACATTTCTAGTTATGTACGAAAAGAAAGGTTAAAAACGTCAGATGCGTGTGTGACCAAGGGGCCATGAAATTTCCAATTTCAGAAGAGATACTCTTATCATCATAACTATGTATGAAGTTGGTCAGGAGCAGAGGAGAAGTCAATTTTCAAAGAATTAATGAATTTTTACTGTATATCATGGGATCATGAAATTCACAATTTTTGTTCCACATTAACCATAGATGATATATGCCAAAATTGGTTGAGCAGTTTCAGAGAAGAAGCTGAAAATATTCAAATGTTAATGAACAACACACAATGGACAACACATGCTGAAAATATTCAAATGCTAATGCAAGACACAAAATGGACAACACATGATGACGGATGACAGCCGATAGCAAATGATCTTCCCCTCTTTCAAGGATGCTTTGTAAAATCTGTACCAGTAGTTCTTGAGAAGTTGAAAATGTGAAAAGCTTCGAGAAAAACAACTACTGATCAGAAAAGCTCACTTTAGCCCTCCATTCAAGTGAGATATCAACCTGTCTCACAATTTCAACTAGCACTTCACAACATGTCTGTCTGTCTGTTCATCCTAGCTGCAGAACTGTAGCTCTCGGCTTGAGAAAATGCGGACAGATAAAGCAGATAAAGATCTACATCTATGTTCATCCTTGTCATTTTATGTGAAGTCCATTTATTAATCATTTATCAAATTTTGATTTCTCTTTCCATTTAAATTTTTCTTAGCCTGCTCTTTCGACACAGTTTCAAATGAATACGCTACAAGTATTTGATTAGAACCGAGTGACTAAAGATATTCCAGTTACACATTACAAAAATAAACATTACTATTGATGCAACCTGAATTACAAGAAATAATTTTATTCAGTTCATAGTTAAGCATCATTACTACAGCATGAACAGACCATACTGACAAATATATCTGACATTGACAAAGTACTTGCAAAACACTGTTCCACATCAAGATCATTTAAAGTTCCACAAGAAAAACAGTTATCAAGGTTATTCTGTGTAGAATCTTATAATTGAACCATGTTTGATACATAAACAAGTATCCTTGAAAAAAAATAAGATATACCCCAACATTGTTCAATACAATGGATGAGGTACATTTATATAGTTATTGCAATATCTGCTCTGCTAATGAAAAAGTGGTAAGACATTGCCTCAAGATCAAATTCTCTGACAATATATCAACTGCCGGTGGTAAAATAGAAATCCTATATGAACTTGGACATCTAAGTTTGGTATAAATGGTAAGCTTGCAAACACTGATCAATTACTACATGTACTTACAAACACTAGAAGCTTGAATACGTAAAGTTATAGATCAAAATAAGGAAGGGAACGTGTTGATTGTGCGATTCAGATGTAAGAGTGATTGTCGCTAACTGTTCTATAAAAAAGTAGAAATGTGCCAAAAACGTCTTTCAAAATTTTATTTTATACATTTGTAATTACTTCTGTCAATGTCTTGAGAGGAATATAGTTTTAGCATTGCCTAGAAAAGTAGAATTGAATGAGAAGGCTGTCTATTTAATGATACTGTAGAAGTACTTTTTTGTGGATTTACACTGTTTACACCCTCACAAACTTTCTGCAGAAATTTGTCCCATCAAACTTAATACTCATATAAGGTATATAATGATAGTTTTTAAATAACAGAAATAGAGATTGGCAGAAATATGAACCCATAAAAAGTATGCCTATTATTTTTTTTCCCTTCTGCCATTCTGTGGAGAATTTTTACCCTTGTTATCAAGCATGAATCAAAATAACAAAAATATGGAATAAATACACAGACATTTACTTTCATTAAGTCATATTTCAAACATAAACAGATAAAGACTTGATATATAAATATTATCCAACAAAGCAATGTCTGCTGGTCTTGAGAGTTCGTTATAATCTCTTTAATTATAACTAGAACTACATTATTCAATGGAGAAAATTTATATAAAAAAAAGTTTTTTAATAATATCTTCTAATAGTGAAGAGAATACTTGCACTCAACATCATCATTCACCAAAGTATGAAATGAAATAATCACAAATTTTCCGAACTTGGAACAATAACACCTGCACCTATTATAAACACATGCACACTTGTACACAAAATAAAACCATCTGACATTAGCAAAGTGAACTGAAATTTATATATACATTATAATAAAAATGCTCTTGTCTTGAAAAAATGTACAAAAAACAAGCTAAAATTAACAGAGGTATTTCATAAAATATGACATGTTCCATGTACGTATAGACGTGGCTCACTGGATTGGCACATTACACAGAATTAAGCAACAGAAAAGAAAGACATATTCTACCGTCACTAGAATTATTAATTTTTCACGGGAAATTTTAGAAATTGCCTTATTTTGGTAAAATACAGGGGTTGTCCCAGAGACATATGACAATTTTATTATCTTTTGTACCATTTATATAGTTCAAAACCGCCACGCCACATAATAAACATATATTGTACACCAAACAGAAATTTCAAAAATATATCTCGATCAATAAAGAACATTTTTTCTCGAGAGTAAAATTTGTGTTAACATTCCTTTTTAAAAACTCATTATTTGGATATGCCGAATACCGTAAATCTGGAAATTTTTACTGTAGATAAATTTTTAGCAAATTTGCGCGTGCATTGAATTCGCAAAAATATTTTTCTTAAAAATAAATCAACATGCGAAGAATTTTTTTCTGAGAACTCGTGTCTTTTTTTAACTTGGTGAATAGGTGTCGGTAAGCACTGGTCATTTTTAAAAGAAACCTGTTTACACTAGTCTACTATAACTACAAGTTAATTACCCGTGCGTAAATTGATGATTTGACAAGCACTGAGGCGGTATGCCCCTTTTTAATTATTTTAATCAATTAATTTGCCAATAAAGAGATAACTGTCATTTTATCTAACCGTGTATCAACACGGGCGATAACTCAAACTACTAGAAAGTTCCAAATGTAAACGCGGCGTGTAAATTTTAGGTGAGAAAAACCAAACGTTGAGAAAATTAGTTATATTTTTTCTTCATTTGGATTATACTTTAGGTTAAAAGGCATACACAACCTCTAAAATATTTGTTATACTTGAGTTAGAAATTATTTTCAGTGCAAATTAATCCTTTTGTATTTTTATCAAAATTGTTTCAGAGCGATTTTGCAATATCTTGCCACGTTGTGAGTATATTGGCGGTATTCTAACTGGGCATATTATTTGAAACATAACCTGATATGAAAATCTTCAGTGATTTTAATTTTTAGCACCAGTGACAATTCGCAAAAATTTGAAGCGTAAAAATTAATCAACAGCTTTTTGACCCAAATTCGCAAAAATAAATCGACGTAAAAATTTCCAGATTTACGGTACTAATACATGTATCTATCATGCTAAAAATGCCAAAACTACATGTACATGGTTTTGACATTTCAACCCTATAACATATTTTCAAAATGAATAAAATATTACAGTGTATTTCCCAACAATGAGCAAAAATTAAATGATTTTGGTCAAGTACTTTATACGATTTTCAAAAAGTTGACATTTTTTCTGGGACAACCCTCACAGGATTATAGAAAGCACCTTGACACCTAGTGGTAATAACAAACTGCACCATGTCTCCATGAAGTTCATGCTTCTTTATGCTGAGTTCATTCAGTCCATTACTTGTTACTATGTGGAGAGCTATTTACAACTAGTAATCACAGTTAGTCTTTTTAGCTAAAATCTTGGTCCTTTGTCTCACAGTCTGTTTGATTTCAGGGATTTTGATCTGTATCACTTAGACTAATTAATGGAGACTGGTCTTCTCTAGAGCCTGAAAAATAAAAGTTTAAAGGGTAACAAGAATACATTGTAAATTTAAATCACAACACCTATTGATTTTTTTACCTATCTTAAAATGTGCTATACAGATTTTATGATAATAATGTACACATATTTAGGTTTTCCACAGCTGATAACATGTAATTCTTTACCAAATTGCTATTTTAGACATTCACTGTGTAATTTTGGGATACCTTTATCTAGGCGGAAAGCTTCTAATGTCAGTGAGTTTTGTCGCCTGACTTTTGATTTGCCGACTTGAATTGTGCCGTGAGGATTTTCTGGCATAAAAACAGCTACTAACAGAGCCAAAATGACTAGAATAGCACCAAATGCAAACGGAGGACCGGGTACCACACTCTGCAACAAAATAAAAGTAATTACTGTAAATACTGCCAGACAATTTCCAAAAGGCTTAATTCTTATCAGTTACTGTAAAATCAAATATTTTCATTGGGCCAAATTTTCATGGTTTGAGGAAACACTCTTGGTTCTTGGGGATTTGATTTCGAGGATTATGAGTTGTTGAGTATTTACTTATGTAACATTTCACATTTCAGGGTGGACATGAATTTGTGGGTCTTTTCATACCTCGAAAAAAACGAAAATTACCCCCCCCCCCCCCCTCCTGAAAATTAGTGATTTTACAGTATAACAGCTAGAAAACTTAAAGCCGCTTCATCCGAAACAAGCACATATTATCTTAAACAATAAAAGTATGTCATTACGTAGATAATATATAAAAATTAATTATAAGATTGATTAATAGTTTATTACAACAATCTTTACATGGAAAACATAAACCAAAAACCTTGTTGACAAATAGCAGTTCCTGACGGTAACTTAAGATTTGTTTTGAAGTCACCTTTGTAAAAATACTTTTATCAGTTATATCTAATTATGAAGAGAATTCAAACCCGAGCATTTTTTTTTTTTCATTTGTAATATCCCAAGTCATGATATATCTTTTAAAAATTAAGAAATTAACTGAATATAGTCCATAGTAATTTTTTTTATTAATATGCATATTTACAGAATAAAGGAAAATCAGATATTTTTAAAGATTTATTGAGGGCTAGTACATTGCCCGTGTACACTTTGTTGCGGAAAAAAATGCTCGGGTTTGTTCTTCATGAGTTATACATGTAAGCGATAAATTTAATTTTTCGAAGGTGATTTCACGCAATGTAAACAAAGGATTATTTTTTATGTGACCTAACAAAAATTATTTTTTTAACTTTTTAATTTTGATATCTTTAAAAAGGAAAAGACTTTTGGGATATAATTTGACAAAAGTTGAAATAATTTATGGACAATTATTTTTCAAGAAGAAAAACGAATATATATTTTTTAGCAATTAGAATCGGACCAAGCGGCTTTAAGGTTTACCGACCCTCTGATAAGAAAGATAACTCTCACTAGGATGAATTACCATAATTTTTTTCATAATAAATTTCGAAATTTAAATGCAAGTTTTAAAAAGAATTTAAAAAGGAATATTAAAATTGTGTGCAATTTAACTATAAATAAAATTTCTCAATGAAAACCATTACCCTTAAAGCATAATTTGAGTTAACAGTGGAATGATGACTCATAAAATTATGATAAAAAGGTTAAAATGTAAAATAATTCTTTCCTACAATGATGGCCTGATTTTGCCAAATAGAAGGGAATTCTCAGCTGCACTACTGAATGAATTTTTCAATGTGTAATAAAGAATATGTTTTAGCAAATCTTATGCTGTTGACTGGATTTTTAAGTACATGTATGTGTTGTACACAATATTTACCTGAATTGCTGACTGGATTTTGTGGTATGTGTTGTTTTCTGGAGATATCACCTGTATATCAGGATCTGTGGTTTCATTTAAATCCACATGGAAGAGATAAAAAATGAAACCAAACAGAGCTGGTCCCAGTCCATTACACAAGCCCCGAATTCCAGTGATGATGCCCTGCGCAACTCCTGTAGGAAAAAAAAGGCGTTATATACCTGAGAACTTTGTTTCATTGGGTCCCAGAGAAAACAAGAACTGATTAATAGACTGAAATTCTGCACTAACAAGAAATTTATATTTAGCTCTACTGGTGTTATAATAATCTTAAATGTTAGCAAAAAGACAGCCGAAACATACGTGTAATTTGATTGTTGTTTTAAAATCAAAATCAAGATAAGTTATGGAATATATCTTTATTTTTCAATATGAACAACAAATTACATCAAAAGATTAAATTTTATTTGTGTGCATTAAAAAGAAATACTCATATTTATCACTATATTTTTCTATCTTTGGCTTTACCTTGCTGGTCAGCACTGGCATGAGATGATGTGAATGCGCTTATGGCGGGATACGTTACACTTGACATGGCAGCAATACAACCAGCCATCCATATCACCCTAAATAATAACACATTTTCTTTCATAACATAATAAGAAATCATTTTTTAAAAATAAATATGCCTTGTTGTCCCTAAAACTTTTCAGCTTTTTAACAGAATTGAAAGTTGCTTGCATTAAGAGGTATGCATAATGAAATTTAATGTAGATTTCACAAATTCAAAATGTAGGCATGTGATTTTTTGGTGAAAACATAATGAATTCAAAGATTTAAGCAGTAACGAGAGTGCTGGGTTTTGTTCTCATTATTTTTAACACTGTGCTATTTTAATAATTGTGTGCATACATACCATGTTTGAGATCCAAATCCAAAACAGGCAAGCTGTACAATTTCAAATACAAGACCAAACATAATGGCTCCTTTATGTCCTACATATTTCATCAACAATGCTAAAATAAGTGTCTGAAAGTTAGGAAAAAATGCATTAATCTTAGTTTACATGCATCGCTTCTGCAATGAGAACGGTAATAAAATATATCAGATAAAACTGAAAATAGTCAAATTCATGAAGTAAAAAACATGTAAACCTTACTTGAGCAACAACAGACAAGACTCCAACCATAGCTATATATGAAGCAACTTCTTGAGCTGAGAACATCATAACCTAGGAAAAAACAACATACTAATATTCTCTTTTTTTCTCATCCTTTTTCTTTTTAATAAATATGAATTCTCGCTGTATATGCCAACTCACTTTTTAACATCTTTCCAATGAAACATGTAAAATATGACTGAATATGTATTTAAGCTACTTACTAATCTCAGGTAAACAAAGAAACATGAATATTCCCCTGCTTCGGGAAGATAGGACAGAAACACAGCTACACAGAGCAATAATATTAACTTGTCATGACCTATTTTCTTTAATGCCTGAAATAAGACCAAAAAAAAAAAAATATCATAAATACATGTAACTAGTAAATACATTGTATGCAACATGCATATTTTGGAGCACCTATGTCTATGTAATTGTACAAAATGGTCAACTCTATATGAATTGGACCTAACTTCTGCAAACAATGGTAACAGTCACATTGTCATATTACCATCAGAGCAGGGATATTTTGTTAGATCTACACAAAATACTTTATTAACTATACATACAGGTATTCTCTGTATCAGTTTTCTCTTATTGTGTTTTTTCCTTGCAATTAACGAGGCTGGGGTGTGGCAGCCATTTTCAGACTATTTTTATCTCCTTTAAAAGGAGAGCTCCATATGAAGATATAGAAAATGATCAAATTTTAAAACTAAAATGTATGAATTTTTTCTTTGTGAGATGAAAGTAGACAGCTTAAGTTACCGTATCTAAAAAAATAAGTTAAATCTGGTGGTTAATTTGTGATTAATTTGTTGACCCCCCAGCCTCCTTAAGGGAAATTTTTTACAAATTTTCAGAAACCCACTTTGGGTATTACTGATATTAATTTTCTGAGAATGAACCTGAATAAACTTAATCCTAATATTTCTATGCACATTTTATATATTGTCATTGCATCTGAAAATGAACTTACACCTAATGGGTCTGCATTCTCCCAGGAAATCTGAGATCCCCAGTTCGCTGGGCGTAGTTTATCAGGCAGCGATTCCGGGACTGCCACTAATATAAATAGAATATCTAAAACCGCTACAGCTGTGGCCAGCCATATCACAAAATTGTCACTATACACTTTTCCTAGATAAGCACCTAAAGCTGGACTAGTCACTAAACTGGCTGCAAATGTAGCTGACACCTGAAATATAGGAACAATACAGGTAAAGGTATATAAATACTGCAAAAATTAAGGTACACCTAAAATATACAAAGAATACAGGTAAAATTAATGAATATATACTGCAAAAATTATGTTACATATATTTTTTCCTCACTAAAAGTGCCATTTTTAAACAACAAAGTTCAAAGGAATTCAATTGCATCATATTTTCCCTTAAAATACAGCTACCCAGGTAATAGAAATACATTAAAAGTTTTAAACTTTTAAAAATACATTTAAATTTTCCATTTATATCATTTTGCATTCAAGCTGTGGGCAGTGTTTGGTTCAGAAAGCATAAAGAACTATTTCTGGATAGGATGACTTACCAAACCGTAGGCCTGGCCCCGATCCTCTTCCGTGGTTATGTCAGCAACATACGCAAATACAACACTAAATGTCACCGCAAATATACCAGATATAGAAAGCATGGCAAAATACCACCTGTAATAGCAAAGAATGCCCAATTACTGTAAAGTTTTGTAGACTAGATTTAACATACCTATTTTATTCAGAGAATTATACAGCAAATATAATTTTAAACTTGTAAAATAAAATCACATACTCAAAATAATTTGGATGATAAATATAATAATCTTCTAACATTCTTTAATTCATCATTCATAATTCTTTAAAAATCTTTAAATTGTACACTTTTCTCAGTCTTAAAAATAGCTTATGAATGCACTACAAATGATCTAAGAAAACCTACATGGGACTGATTTTCATCAGAGGTATTGGTGCACATGTAAAGGAGACAGTAATAAGAAGAAATGGCTTCCTCCCGAGTGTGTCAGATAACGCCCCCACCAATGGAGCACTGAGGAAGGACAGCAAACCCTACACACAAAGGAAACACAATGAACTACTTAAATTGACAAGGAAATAAATGCATCTTTCTTTATGTGATGACAAAGTTGTCTTTGATTCTTGAAATTTTGAACAATTTTACATAATTTAAACAGGTCTATTTATTAAAACTTTGAATTAAATCTTACCTTAACTCCTTGTATCAACCCATTCATAAGGAAAGTGTGGTTAGCAAAAGTGTTATTTAATACCTGAAGGAAAGAATAGAGGACAATTAAACTTCGATCTCTGTAAAATAATTTTATCATATTCATTAATTATTTCCTTAAATGATACAAACTAGATACAAACTGACCATCTGTTCATGCATATACATGTACAATGTTCATGTATCACTTCAAGATCTTTTAAATATTATATCAAACAAAAATTCAGATTGTGCATCATAATAACTGCCACATATTACCAGTAAGACTACAAAGATAAAATGTGATCTAGCTCTCAAAAATGTAATGTGTAAATCTCATATAATTTGCACTAGTAAACTCAGATAGTGTGTCTCTTTTCTATGAGATATCTCTACAAGCTGTGTAAAAATGAATAAATAAATGCAATGACTTGCAACAGCTTGAGAATGTCTTTATAATAGAAAAGCATTAAAATGCTGTTGTTTACCCATGATTATAAAGTAAATAAAGTGAATAAACTTTATGTCATAAATTTATAATAAATGTAATCCAATTGCAGCCTCATATAAATAATAATATTGATCTGATTCAATTATCATAATAAAACCATGGACTTTACCACTTCACTCATTGTGCAATTTAACCAAATAAGTCAACTTACTTCAATAATAGGAGAAGTTAGCAATCCCCAGGCAAAGAACTCTAAAAAGATTACAACTAGAGCATGGTACACACTGGCCTGCCCAGCCACTGGGTCCTGTAAAAATGAAAGTACAGAGTGTATACAATTCAGACTGCTACTCAACACTGTCAATCAAATTCAGTGCACTTTGCTGTTTTGTTTAAAGCAACAATTCATGCATTTTAATGAAGACAAAAACGAAAGGAGAACAGAGAGAAAAAAACATTATGCTTATTTTAAATGTTTCTGTAAAAAATTGCGGGGTTGATAGATCAGCAATACAGTCAAATAAAATGGAAAAAAAGGATAAGACAGCCTTGATTGTACATGTATACTGTAGATTGGCAAATATAATCAAGATGGTTTTAAGTTTGCTATGTTCGTGATTCATCATTTTCCACGAAATTAAATACATCGTGAATGTTATTATTTAATAGTTTAAATAAATGTTTAAATGCTTATACAAAATTTTGAATAAATTTCTAGAAGCATGAAATTAAAACTGTCGCAATTGGTACTTTTTGAGATATCGTGAAATTATAACATCATTGAATTTAAACGACTTACAGTATATAAACAAAGACTAAGTGGTTGCATAGGTACAGTGAGTAATTGAACATGTTGAGTGAAACCACACATTTTTTAGGGATTTATTTTTTGGGGGTGGGGGTGAAGAGACAATTGAAATGTTCTCCATGAAATGTAAAATTTCAAATTTAATACTTTAATCCAAATTAGCATTTTTTCATCCAGGAAATATTTTTCCTCATGAAAATCCTAGTCAATGAAAATATGTGATCTTAACAGTATTTAAAAGCACCTTTCCATGACCTTGTGTTTTAAATATTTATAAATACTTTGCAAGGACAGCTGGGTCAGGGACTAGGTCAAAGTTCAAGCTCAAGTTCAAGAACCCTTAATTTTTTCTAGGGATTCACATCAGTGTCATACACTGTCACACTTTTCATAAATTATGAAAGTGCAAACATCAGAGCACATTAACCTAAAGACAATGCAACCATTTCACACAAAAGTCAACAATTTTCTGTCCATCTGTTGTCATGCAGGATTATTTGCATACTGAATTGACGGTTTTAACACATGGGCATAATTATGTTGTCATAACTGTACTTTAAGTTTATTAGGGTATTAAATTTCAAAAATTCTATATATCTGTCCTCTTTACTGAAAATCTTAGGCAATCTGTAGCATATACGGTACACAATTATTTTAGCTTAATAACATTCAAAACTTTTACATAACCATGATCACCATTCGGTAGGTACAAGCAACAGCCTTACAGGACCATTAAAATAAGGGAAACAAGGGTTTGTGTTTTTTCGTGGGGGGGGGGGGGGGGGTGAACATTAATATACAATGTTAATCTCATTACATTAAAGGTTTTTAATTTGTTTCATTTTTAGCTTTATTAATGGAAAATGACACTTTTTATTTAGGAAAAGGGTTTTTGTATTTCAATAAAGAAATACAAATAGACTTACTCATGTAACTGTTAATGTAATTGATAATTCATTTAATTTTCCACGCTCCCATTCCATCAATAAATAAACTATTAGGATTACTCAATACTGCAATCGCATCATCTCGGGTCTTTCCGTCAGAGGTCAGAAAAACAACCTCGAATGTATTAACATCAAAGGGGTTGGATTTCATTTGTCATACCGGCGTACGCCAAATGCGCCGCTTGACCTTTCGTAACCCGGGCTTGTTACTTCATTTGACCGGGAACGGTTCGCCGACGTACGCCGAATGAGCCGGTCTGAAATGACCGGCGAGGAAATCGCCGGTCTTAGAAATATGGCGGGAAGAGAAAACAACTGTGAAAATGCAGTTACTTTTTACCAAATCGACATGTTCTTTATTTGTTTGCATATTTTGAGCAAATCTCCATTCATATATTTAAAATATATTTTTATTTTCTAAATAATAAAATTTTTCATGAGTTCCTTGTTTTTTTAAAAATTGAATTTCAAATTATTCTACTAAGACATAATGAAACAAGAGGCCCATGGGCCACATCGCTCACCTGAGAAGCTTTGACCATTCTGTTCTTTACCAGATTTCCCCCCTGTAATACATATTGTGACCCCACCCTACCCCACTGATCATAATTTAGACAATTTGAAATCTACACTACCCCAGGATGCTTCCACATAAGTTTCAGCTTTTCTGGCCCAGTGGTTCTATAGAAGAAGATTTTTTAAAGATTTTTCCTATATATTTCTATGTAAAACTTTGATTCCTTATTGTGGCCCCGTCCTACCCTGGGGGGTAATGATTTGAACTATTTAGAATCTACGCTACCCCTTGTTGTTTCCAAATAAGTTTCAGCTTTTCTGGCCCAGTGGTTCTTGAGAAGAAGACTTTTAAAGATTTTTCCTGTATATATCTATGTAAAACTTTAATTCCCTATTTTGGCCCCTCCCTACCCCTGGGGGGTCATGATTTGAACAATTTAGAATCTACACTACCCCAGGATGCTTCCACACAAGTTTCAGCTTTTCTAGACCAGTGGTTCTTGAAAAGGAGATTTTTCCTATGTATTTCTATGTAAAACTTTGATTCCCCATTGTGGCCCCGCCCTACCCCCGGGGATCATGAATTGAACAATTTAGAATCTACACTACCCCAGGATAATTCCACATAAGTTTCAGCTTTTCTGGCCCAATGGTTCTTGAGAAGGAGATTTTTCTAAAGATTTTTCCTATATATTTCTATGTAAAACTTTGATTCCCCATTGTGTGCCCGCCCAACCCCGGGGTCATGATTTGAACAACCAGAAGTTTCTGTCGAGACTGTAGCTCTACTGGTTTGTACTTATAACAAAAGATGAGAAAGGAAGCCATTGCCATCAGACCACAACTGTAGAAGGAGTAGCGTTTAAAAGGAATTTCACAGACATTTCTATTCTTAGTAACAATGGCAACACTGTTCATCGAAATCAAAAACCAATGCACTATTCTATGATACTTATTCTCTATAAATTCAAGTATCTAACGCTGTAATCCACTTGAAACTTAAAAGATCTCAAATTTATTTCATGATCTCACTACTATTGAAATCAGACCAAAATTGTAGGAGGAGTAGTGTTTTAAGGGAATTTCAAAGAAAATTATATTTTTAGTAACCATAGCAACACCGTTCGTCGAAATCAAAAATCGATGCGCTATTTTATGTATCTTAGTGTAGTCTACTTGTGTGCCAAGATATATTGAAATCAGATCAAAATTGTAGGAGGAGTAGCGTTTTAAAGGAATTTCACAGAAAATTCTATTTTTAGTTACCATGGCAACACCGTTCATTGAAATCAAAAACCGATGCACCATTTTATGTATCTAAGTGTAGTCTTCTTGTGTGCCAAGTTATATTGAAATCAGATCAAAATTGTAGGAGGAGTAGCGTTTTAAAGGAATTTCACAGAAAATTCTATTTTTAGTTACCATGGCAACACCGTTCATTGAAATCAAAAACCGATGCACCATTTTACGTATCTAAGTGTAGTCTTCTTGTGTGCCAAGTTATATTGAAATCAGATCAAAATTGTAGGAGGAGTAGCGTTTTAAAGGAATTTCACAGAAAATACTATTTTTAGTAACCATGGCAACCCGTTCATCGAAATCAAAAACCGATGCACTATCTTATGAATCTTTGTGTAGTTTACTTGTTTGCCAAGTTATATTGAAATCAGATCAAAACTGTAGGAGGAGTAGCGTTTTAAAGGAATTTCAAAGAAAATTCTATTTTTAGTAACAATGGCAACACCGTTCATCGAAATCAAAAACCGATGCACTATTTCATGTATCTTAGTGTAGTCTACTTGTGTGCGAAGTTATATTGAAATCAGATCAAAATTGTAGGAGGAGTAGCATTTCAAAGGAATTTCACAGAAAATTCTATTTTTAGTAAGCATGGCAACACCGTTCATCGAAATCAAAAACCGATGCACTATTTTATGTACCTTTGTGTAGTCTACTTGTGTGCCAAGTTATATTAAAATCAGACCAAAAATGTAGGAGGAGTAGCGTTTTGAAAAATTGTTTACAGACAGACGGACAGACAGACAGACGGACGGACGACGGACACCTTACTATCGCATAAGCTCTTCTGGTCTCTGACCAGTAGAGCTAATAAAAAATCTACACTACCCCAGGATACTTCCACATGAGTTTCAGCTTTTCTGGCCCAGTGGTTCTCGAGAAGAAGATTTTTAAAGATTTTTCCTATATATTTCTATGTAAAACTTTGATTCCCCATTGTGTGCCCGCCCAACCCCCGGGGATCATGATTTGAACAATTTAGAATCTACACTACCCCAGGATGCTTCCACATAAGTTTCAGCTTTTCTGGCCCAGTGGTTCTTGAGAAGAAGATTTTTTAACGACCACACCCTATTCTCATATTTTCTTGATTATCTCCCCTTGTGAGGGGACTTGGCCCTTCATTTTAACAATTTAAATTCCCCTTCACCCAAGAATGCTTGGTACCAAGTTTGGTCAATATGGGCTCAGTGGTTCTTGAGAAGAAGTCAAAAACGTGAAAAGTTTACAGACGGATGGACAGACAAATGGACGGACATAATTTGATCAGAAAAGCTCACTTGAGCCTTCGGCTCAGGTGAGCTAAAAAGTGATAAAACTTAATAAATTGATTATCATTTAGTGTAATTATTCATTTTTAAAAACTGTTTTCGCCGGTTTACTTCATTTGCATCTTAGCCGTTGTACGGCGGTCATATGACCGCCGCAATTCGGCGTACGCCGATCAGTGACAAATGCAATTGGCCCAGGATGTTAAAAATTTATATATTTCCTGTTTATTCAAAGAAGTCCCTTCTATAGTATATTTTAGGTAATATCATTACATCATTTGAATAAAGTTAAACTCCATATTCCACAGATAAAAAGTCTCCATGCATTTATTTCATAGATCGTGAAAAGGGAGGGTTGTAATGGCGTCTTCCATATGTCACCGGGTTCACAGGTGCATGAGGGTCAGTCAATATATCGGGTCTCAATAGCTCAGTAGTTAGAGCACTGGCACGGTACGCCAGAGGCCCTGGGTTCGAGTCCCGGTTGAGACATGACCTTTCACCATCTGTGACACATATACATTCGAGGTTGTTTTTCCGCTAGTCGGAAATGCCCGAGAAGTTGTTATTGCAGACAATAAAGCACATTAAGCTGTTGAGGAAATTCGGCATCATGTCATCTCCGTGTTTTCTTATGAAACAAGCTACAGACAAGTCGGATCACTAATTATAATATCATATCAAATATTTCATATATATCGATGGAATTAACAGTATATAAATGTAAAATTCTCAGGATGATGGATCCTTTTCCTTCGCGTATGTCTTGTGACGACATACTTCGCGACACCTTCAAAATATTTTTCACTTTCAATTCCTAAACTCGACATACGGATCAGCTTACCATTCCGTTTTCCTTGATGTGGCCTTTCCGAGGTCCCCATATTATTTTACCAACTACACGTTTTTTCCTACCCATATCAAAAATTCATTCATATAGTAATCGGGTTCATTTTATCAACACTATTTTCACTATCGTCCCATTTTCTCGGCCGACCTTGAACTTGGAAATCCCAGGTCCGCAGTGAATAGTTAGCATAATTTTGGCGCGGAATTCAAACTTCATTTTTTCTAAGAATTTCTTTCTCCTACTTTGTCTTAAAATTTTTTTTCTTTAAGGTGAAATAAGTTGTTCATTTTAGATAGAATGTATTTTTGGATACTCTTTTGAGCAGCCTTAACATAAGTCCGGTCCTCATTCAAGAAGTTGAAGTTGTATCCCTTTATAATCATTAGCCTATATTTATAAGAAAAAATATACATATTTAGATCTATAGCTATCCTTTATGCTCTCAAATATTTGGGTATCCCCCCCCCCCCCAATAAATTCACAAAGAATTTCATGATTTCTCAAAAAGTACCAGTCGCGATGGTTTAATTTCACGCTGCAAGAAATTAATCTTATATTTTGAATAAGCATTTAAACGTTTTCTAAAACTTATAATAGTATTCATGACGAGTTTAATTTCATGGAAAAATTATAAATCGCAAACATAGTGAAATTAAAACCATCGTGATATATATTTGCCAATCTACAGTGTATAACCTAGCTATAGTTGATAACACTAAAAAATATTCTCACCAAAAGAATTAATGCACATAATAAATTATTGAATCAGGGAGTAATAATTCAGTAAAATAGTATTCTTTGATATTTAAGCAACTTCTTGTCTCCATAAAATGAATTGATGATATCTTCAAATACAATTCATCTTCAGGATATTAAATTCACAGATGTTTTTCATACAAATTTAAGAGGTATATAAATCCACGGATTATATATTATTTTCACACTGATGATTTTATAAATAAAGATTTTTCTGTTTATACCCAATCATGTCAAAGAGCACGATAGACGTGACCTGTCTACAGGGGGATCTTACTCCTTTATGGTATCTGATCCTAATTCTGTCTTCAGTGGTCCAATTTGGCTCTGCTCACAATTTGTATATTTTCAAAGGAGTCAAGGACTTTTCAGCATGACCACTATTTTTTTGTTATCTTCACATTTCACTCTATGAAGCTTAAATGTCATAAAGAGAATAGAGTAAAAGAAAGCTAAAAGTTATTCATAATGTCAAATAAAGTCCATCTAGAAGAAAAAGAGGCCCAGTGGCCACATCACTCACCTGAGCTTAGATTATAAGTTAAAATGTACATAAATGCTCCCAACTACCTCTAGGGGATGATTTGAACAAATATGAATCTACACCAACTGCATGAGGATGCTTTATTTATATTTCTTTGACTAATCACATTTCTAGATTTTTTCATGCACATTTATAATTTTCCATGCAAATGTTCTTTATTGTGGCCAATTGCTACCCATGAGAGAAATGGAAAACTAATTGTGACCCCACCTAAGCCCTGGGGGTCATGATTTGTAAATCATTAAATTAACACTGTAATGAAGGTTCCATATAATTTTAAGATTCTTGACCCAGTGGTTCTTGAGAAGGAAATCTTTATAAAGCTAGATGCCACCAACTTTCCAGTACAAGTAATTCTAAATTACCTCCCTTTAAAAGAAGCACAAACTTACATTTGAGAAAAAAACTTTTCTTTGTCGAAGATACTTTGTGTCACGTTTGTTTGATTTTGGCCTAATGGTCCCGGACAAGAAGTCAAACGTTAAAAATTTACAGACAGGACAATATATGAATAGAAAAGCTCAGGTAAGCTAAAAAGCAATACATTTTTTTCAAAAAAATATTTTTACTATTTTTAAGATAAAGGCACAACATTCCAAAAGGAGCTAATCATTAGTTTAACAGATCTATGCTTTAGCTATATTAAGCTCTTTATATTTCCTGGTGTATCAGCTTAATAATCAAAGCACTATTATAAATTCTTGTTTAAAGTTGAGTACAAACATAAAATTACATTACCAACAAGGAAGGAAACAATACCTGTAATTTTTTATTTGTGAAAACTTGTTAAGCATAGAAATAACCATATACATGTATAAGCATCAACTTTAATGTAACAATCTGTAGAAACTATCATTCTGTCTATTGCATTTGGTTTTCTCCAGTCCTATATAATGGTAGACTCTGCACTGAACTGAGTGTCACAGCTTGCCTTCACTGGTAGGGAGAACAAAATCTCTCAGGAAACTTTCCAAATCATCTGTTTCCAGATCCAAGTCTAAGAATTTTTTGACAATTATTTGACTCCTGAAAAGAAAAGAAATCTCACATATTATGTCCTCTAGTAGAACATGCAGTGAGGATCTGATGGTCAATCATTTTTTTGCCACAAGACTAAAAATTCCAGTTTACATAAAACATTTAAAATCTTGACAGTTTATTAGACAATTTTCCTAATGCAATTTTGATCCCCCGTCAAGCAATAAACATTCTCAAAAGATCCAAGTTTGGCCGTGGGTACAGTGTAATATCTATATCATTTAAATTCTGCAAATATATGAATATGCACAGTTCTGCGTGCATCAAGTATCAGTAGTTTAGTGACTTCTTAAACAATCTCTCATTAGCTGACAAATATACAGATACATCTTGTTTTGGTTTCATTCAGAATTAACAAAATACATGTATGTACATTGTATTTTATGCATAATCTTTGAAATAAGTTTACTTAACATAGAAGTCCTGAAACAATGCACATCTTTACAAAGAACAGATATTTCATAATTCTTAAATCTTTATTTTAATTAATTCAGATTTAAAATGCAATGCACTTATGTACATACAGTAAAACTCGGTAATAACGAAGTCACTGGGGCCTGTGAATTACTTTGCTATATCCGTAATTCGTTATAACCATATAAGAAAGTCATTAAATTTATATAGCTGGGGATCCAAGATGACTTCGCTATATCCGTAAATTCGCAATATCCTTGTTTGTACTAAACGAGTTTTGCTGTATATATGAAATTCAAACTTTCCTGAAGCCTATGTTTTATAATAAAGCTTCTAAAAATGGGGCCCCCTAAGAACCAGTTCTTTCTAAGTAGCCAAATGTTTAAGTCCCCAAAGAAATCTTCAATTCTTTTACATGAAAACATCTCATTAAATAAGACAAAACCTAACCTTTTGAAATGAGTTTCTGTATCAACCATGTCAATAGCGTACACTGGTCTATTTTGTCTCAACAGTTCAGAAACCTAAAATTACATTAATTTCATAATCACCATCATTTTACAGTGAAAAAATACATTAATGATCAATCTTTGAACTTGTAACTTTATTAAAATGATTACCTTCACCCCTCTCTGAACAATTTCTTCTGGAAGTCCTGCCTGCAGAGCAACATGACTAGCGTAGCTGGACCTAGCATGTCCCTCCACCAGCTGATATAAGAAAAGTAGTTCCCCCTCCTCTGTTAAGCTGTCCATGGTCTACAAAAAATAGTCTCTTATAGAGCAGAATGATTATGTCAAGTAGCAGAAATAGTAGTTTTTCATAAATATGGATTTCATTTTTCACTAATTATTAAGCATCTATTTTTAGTATGTTAAAGATGCTGATACTTACCATGAACTTAACCATTGGTGACTCAGGTAGTAACTGTTGATGAATGATACTGTGAAAATGTGTGGAGACAAAAACATGAGGACAGGATTTTCCGTTTTCTATCCAGTATGTCAGGCAAGCACAGAGAAGGGCCATTCCATCCACCTTTTGAAAAGTTAAAAATATA
The DNA here is from genome assembly GCF_032062105.1 of Saccostrea cuccullata. NCBI lineage: Eukaryota > Metazoa > Mollusca > Bivalvia > Ostreida > Ostreidae > Saccostrea > Saccostrea cuccullata. Next base: position 131,402 of record NW_026921021.1, read on the forward strand.
GTTACCAAAATTGTGACACTTAATTTGAACACTGCCCTTTCTTTTAATTTATGTAAAGTTGGAGATTATTTTACAAACCAGTTCTGTCCCTTTGCCAAACTCATCTACCACTACTAGTGACCGCTGTGTGGCATCCCTCAGTGCCTCTGACATCTGAAAAGCAAACTTACTACCTGATTTATACAGTAAAATTGCATTTACTATATCAGAGGATAAAATCCTTTATTTCCTATCTAGCTTGTAACACGAGCTTTGATTGGTTACAAAGTCGGGTGTAAATATCCGTGCACCCGACTTGAGCCGGGTGTAAATAAAACGTGACGTCACAATGCATAGTTTTTCTATAATACAAAGCAAATCGATATGTTGAGACACACTCTAAAGCATTGTTATGGGTACAAAGGAAATAAATTCGTTATCCAGGTTCAATCAAGGGTGTACGGGGATTTACCCCGGGTTGTATTCCATACACCCTGAGGCCGAAGGCTAAACTATGCATTGTGACGTCACGTTTTATTTACACCCGGCTCAAGTCGGGTGCACGGATATTTACACCCGACTTTGTAACCTGGATAACTAATATTGTCTTGATTGGTTTTTCTTAACTAAAATATATCTTAAAAACAGATATCTTTCAGCTTAAAATATTTTACATTCAGTAAATTGGAATTACTTCTGCAAAAGTGAATTTCAAAAAGTTATTTTTCCTTAAAATAGCTGACCTGGTTCACGTCTATCATGAAGGTGGAGAGGCCTACTGAAACGCTGTCCATTGTTCTTATCCTGGTAAAAATTCTGTCTACACAACCAATCACTGCAGACTCTGCAGGTACAAAGCTGCCAATGTGAGCCATGTAAACTATCAGGGCTACCTAAAACATATCCAAATATAACCAGAAGTCTCTGTCGAGACTGAAGCTCTACAGGTTTTTACTTGTAGCAAAGGAAGAGAAAATTAGCAGCTGGGAATTGAATCTTTACAACAGCAATAAATAGAATAATGATCCTTCATTAAGTCTCTCTATGTTCTTAGTGTAGTCTACTTGTGTGCAAAGTTATATTGAAATCAGACCAAAATTGTAGGAGGAGTAGCATTTTGAAACAATTTTATAGTCATTTTCATTTTTATTAACCACGGCAACACCATTCATGGAAATCAAAAACCGATATACACAATTATGTATCTTAGTGTAGTCTACTTGTGTGCCAAGTTATCTTGAAATCAGACCAAAACTGTAGGAGGAGTAGCATTTTGAAACAATTTTACAGAAATTTCTATTTTTAGTAAACACGACAACACCGTTCATGGAAATCAAAAACCGATACACAAAATTATGTATCTTAGTGCAGTCTATTTGTGTGCCAAGTTATATACTGAAATCAGACCAAAACTGTAGGAGGAGTAGCATTTTAAAAGAATTTCACAGAAATTTCTATTTTTAGTAACCAAGGCAACACCATTTATCGAAATCAAAAACTGATACACAGAATTATGTATCTTAGTGTAGTCTACTTGTGTGCCAAGTTATACTGAAATTAGGCCAAAACTGTAGGAGGAGTAGCATTTTGAAAAATTGTTTACAGACAGACAGACAGACAGACAGACGGACAGACAGGACAAGGTGATTCCTATATACCCCCCAAACTTCGTTTGCGGGGGGTATAAAAATAACTTCAACCAAATAGATATAATAAGTACACATAGTTTGTTAGCATTTTAAGGCTAAAATATTGTTTGATGAGAATTTTCAGCTCACATCTAATTTGAAATTTTTGCAACACAACAATTACTGGAAAATCACATATTTTCATGGGGTCAAATTTTTGAGGGTTGGGGAAAAAATCTCGGTTTGTGGGGACTTAGTTTCGTGGATGGAGAATGTTTTAGTAGTAATGTATATTAAATTTTACATTTCCTTGCCTCGAAAACAACGAAAATTAAACCCCCACAAAAATTAGTGATTTCACAGTATGTCTCTAATAATTCAATAAAAAAATATTTTCCATCACAGTACAGTATTATTCTTCATATTGCAAAAATTAATTCTACTGATAGATGCACATTTTATGGATAAAACTAATATATTTGCAGGTTCATTATAAAGGTGAATCCAAATTATAAAACATGTCAAATATTATTGTTTCTTTTTCCATATACTATCTAAATAGGGGCTATAGGTAGGTTTAATGCTTGGGAAGGGTACCTGTTTTAGATAAACACTCTTTCCTGAAGCGTTGGGACCTGTAAGAACTTTCATCTTTCCATAGGTTTCATTACTGAAGGTATCATTGGGAACAAAGGGACTGCAGCAAACTTCTTGAATAGGATGTCTAATAGAGAAATAAGGTTTTCCAGTATAATAACAAACTTTGCACATCATAAAGTAAAAATGACAATAAAAAAAACAACTATAACAATACCTTCCTCCTCTTATGTCAATGACGTCTTCATCAACTACTGTGGGTTTGACATAGTTGAATTCTTTAGCTGAAGCTGCCAGTGACAGTATGCTTGGGAAACAAAAAGTGAATATCAAATTGTCAATAAAGAGATATGCAGATATTTTAATTACATACATGTACTATAAATTAATGAACATGTGTATATCATTTCCCACTAGAATTCCATGTTATCTGTGGGATACATGTACTTCTACTTGAGGAGCAAATAGTGTGAAAGCTTTTTTTTTTCTTTTTTTTTTTTTGTTTTAAAAAAATGGTCAGTAACAAAGGAAGAATTTAAAATCAATGAACTTATGTTTTCAGCATGTTTACTTGCTCAAGCTTTCTCATAAACAATGAATTGGTTGGAGTCATGTGCAATAGGTGGTATGTCTGTCTGGATAGTTGACTGATTGGACCACCTAGCTAGTAATACAGGGGTCAAAGATTTGGTTCCAAGTCCAGAATAAATTTTCTCCTTTCCTACTAAGCTTTGTAAAGTACCAAATATTTGAGAATGCAATGGTTTGTCTTGCCCAGGGTAACTCAATGATTAGAGCACCTGCCCTGTCTCTGGTCTGGGTTTGATTTCTTGGCATCACAACTTACCAGTCTAGTTCTGCTGACAAATCCTGATTTTCTATCAGAGTTCTATAACTCTCTAGGATGGCATTCTGTAGTTTGTGCATGATGGCTGTTTCTTGATCTAAAATATGAATCATATGACAAATATGACACTTCTATTGTGCAATTGGAACGACCTCATTTCTCTCATACAATTAAATCATAGGTTAAAGATAATTTTATAGTAAACCATACCTGTTATTTCACACTGAGTATCCCCCAACACTTCATCCAACTCTGCAAAAGAAAATGCAATTATTTTGTACACTGCAGGCTCTTTTTTTATTTTATTCAACCTGAAACTACTCCAAAAGTGTTAAATTTGAAAGTTAAAGCCATTAATCTAAACATATACACTAAGTCAAATACAGTTTTTATCTGATGAGCCCTTGGCTCTCCTAGCTTATGAGTAAGTGGTAGCTAAACCATAATTCACTACTGATTACTGGAAAGTGGTATTTTAGTTTGACTTTAATTCAAGCAAAACGGTAGGAGAGTAAACATTTTAAAAGAATTTTACAAACTATTCTATTATTGTAATCTTGGCTAGTTTAATTCAAAGATCTAACAAAGTCAACCAACTCTCGAAAGGGAGAGGGCTAAAATAGGCTTTGCCTTCTGCCCAATCCCATTTACTTTTATTTGTGAATAAATTTTTGTATAAAAAAACAATTCTTGAACAGTACAACAGAAAATGAAACAATAAATTTACAAACAATTAAGGAAGTACCTCTTGTGCGTGCGCTTTTGTAGTGCAACACATTGTTGGACAAAAACTGTTTGACAAAATATGATTTAATATAACATAATGCATTCTGAAGTATTGAAATTACATGTAAATTTGATACTATTAAAAATCAACTTACGATACATATTAGTGAATGCACTTACCACAAATTCCAAACCAGGCATTTCAAAATCTTCCTCTGTCTGCATGTAATCAAGCCTTTGAATTGCCAACATGTATCCCAGCTAAAATACAAGAAAATTAATGCAAAATGGTTTTAATTCATTAACTCAAGCAGTGTACCAAGCAATAAACATTTGGGGAAAGTTGTTAGAGCCGAACCATGTTATAAACACCATCAAGCATACACCCAAATGTTTCCAAAAATCTATTTCTCTTCCTTTATCGATACTCATTAAGTGAGTACTAGATTTGTAAGCTTTCCTGACTACCATTGCCAAATTCACAAAAATGAGCTAAACACAGTTTAAGCTTTCCTGATTAGCAGGGTACAATTATACTACTTTCCCTGAAATTACTTACCTGTGGCAGGTAGATGACATTGCATGCTGGGATATCATCACTAAGCCTCTCTAGCTCCTCCGCTGCTAATTTTGTCATGAAATCTGGCAGACCATTGTATGTCCTTTTCTCTTCAAAGTAAAAACCAAAGATATATGAATATGAGTGCTTTAAAATGTAGGACAGAGAAGGATACACCTTTTAATAATCTTGTCAGATGGTTTCTGAATATCAGGGGGAAAAACATGTACATTGTATAATATCAAATATAAGATATAGTTGAACTTTGCTATCCTGAACATTTTTATCTCAAATAGCATGTAAATATACTAGCATGTCAAAGAGAGCTGGAAATCCCTCCAACTTTTCCTTAAAGTACAATGTATTTTTGGCTCAATATCTGGAATCCTCAGATATTTTGAGATGGGTTCAAGATAAACTTGACTGCTTCTCCCTGTAATGGCATGTACTTACTGTCATCTAATTCAGCATCAACATTGGGTTTGACAACAAATCTGCCCTCCGCTTTACTCTCCTCAAAATCCACCTACAATGTTTCCAGTAGTATAAATTTCATGAATGTGCTCATGTTTTTCTACCATTATTTTGTGCCAAGATTAACCCATACAAGATCAAGTGAGAATAAATATATGGAATACTTCAAACAAGAAGGTTTTACTAAAGCTGCAACAAAAAATCTGTCAAAATGCACTCACTATTTTATTGATCAGATTTGCAATTCTGTGAAGATCGTCTTTAAAAGCTTCATTTATCTAAAATGATAAGATCAAATTTGTAGCTATGTAAATCATGATACTGCAAGAGTGAATTGTTAGTCAGAAAAAGATATGAAATGTAAAGGAATATTAATGAGGTGAAATGCTCAAGAATTTTAAGACTTATAAGTACAAATATATGTACTCTACACGTACCTTCTTGAATATATAAATTGTCTGTGGCTGGGCTCTGCAGATATCACCAATATAAATTGCATGATAAACAGTCTGAAAATAAATCAAAATCAAAAAATAAAGTTTTCAATACACATTCATACTTAACATTTCATAAGCTAGAACATTACTTAGACCATTTCTTTTATAATTACCTATTTGTGCATAAAAATAAAATTCTCACAGAAAATGATGTGGAGAAACCCCGTAAACTGACCTTGTACAAGGCTTGCCAGTCAATAACGGTGGCCTGAGCTTGGTACATTCTTTTTAACACTGGCTACAAAATAAAAAACAACTTTAGAAATCATTTCATAGTAAAGGATTCATATCTTCACCGAGACCTTTGGTTCTTGCCTGTGTATGGCAAAAGCATGTATATATTTGCCTTAAAGAAGCTATTCATCATAAACAATACTTAAAATCAATTAAATTCAGTAAAATTTTTCTACCCTTACCTATACATTTACCTTAGCTGTGACGTTCAAAATTGTAGCTGCTTGTCTAGTGTGAAACCATCTCTCATATGCTTTTTATGAACTCTACACTTATTATCCCTACACAGGACTAGCCTGCATTTGTTCAATTTTTTAGGCATTACCTGGCACTATGAAGTCATTACTATCTTTAATGCAGCCCCGATTTGATGGGATATAATACTTCTTCAGTTAGGTGTAACATTAGTAAATGCACATCAGTGCCATGTATGCATCTATTCTGATGGAGGAATTTCATGAGCTCTTGACATTTTGAACCCTTCTCTTCATTGATAAATATACCACCACACTATTATTATATATTATACTTTCATGTAACTTACTTGAATCTGATTCTTCGAGAAACATTTGTTAAACAAGAGGCCCAAGGGCCTTGAATCGCTCTTCTGATAAATTGTAAAGTATATCACTTCTATTTGAAGCCTCTAACTCTAAGTATCCTAAGATGCATGAACTGACAAAGTTTGATGATTCTTAGCCAGTTAGGACTGAAGATATTTCTGAAATCAGTATTAGCTATAAAGTACCATAAGTAGGTCATGGTGACCTCCTTTTTGATTTGAAACTTTCTGAAGGCTCAAGATGCATTAATTGACTGATGGTTCTAAGCCAATAAGTACCTCATATATTCAAAAGTAGGTCACAGTGACCTACTTTTTGGTTGACATGTTCCGAAAACCCAAGTAGCATCAACTGACAAAGTTTGATGATTCTAAGCAAATAAGTACCTGAGATAATCAAAAGTAGGTCATTTCGACCTACTTTTTGGTCGACATTCTCCGAAAACCCAAGATGCCTCAACTGACAATGTTTGATATTTTTAAGCCAAAAAGTACCTAAAATACTTAAATATAGCCATAAAATGTCAAAACTAGGTCACAGTGACCTACTTTTTGGTTGACATGTTCTGAAAACCTAAGTTGCATCAACTGACAAAATTTGATGATTCTAAGCCAAAAAGTACCTAAGATACTTAATTAAATATAGCCATAAAATTCAAAACTAGGTCACAGTGACCTACTTTTTGGTCGACATGTTCTGAAAACCCAAGTTGCATCAACTGACAAAGTTTGATGATTCTAAGCCAAAAAAGTACCTAAGATACTGAAATATAGCCATAAAATGTCAAAACTAGGTCACAGTGACCTACTCTTTGGTTGACATTTTCCGAAGACCCAAGATGCATCAACTGACAAAGTTGATGATCATAGGTCTGAAAGTATTCAAAATATGCCTTTTAAACAATTTGAAAACAAATGCCTGCAAAATACAAAAAGTAGGTCACAGTGACCTACTTCTTCATAAATATGTTTTAAAGCCCCAAGATGCATCAACTTACAAGATTTGGTGATTCTAAACCTCTCGGTATCTGAAATAATGGAATTAAATGTTTTACAAAAGATGAGCCATTTAATTCAAAAAGTAGGTCACCATGACCTACTTTTAAGTTGACCTTCTTCAAGGACCCAAGATGCATCAACTGACAAAGTTTGATGATCATAGGCCTTAAAGTGTCCAAAATATGCCTCCAAATCAATTTGAAAACAAAAGCCCGTAAAATTTCAAAAGTAGGTCTCCATGACCTACTTTTGTGTTAACATGATGTGAAGTCCTAAGATGCATCAACTTACAAGATTTGATGATCCTAATCTTTATAGTAAGCAAAATATCACCGTTTTTAATAAGTCTAAATTTTGTTTAACTTTGAAGTGACCATGAGACCACGCCCTTTGCCCCAGGGTCATGCCTTGAACAATTTTTAATCTTCAACATATCCTGACCCTTGTATGTAAGTTTGGTGAAAATCTGCCTGGTGGTTCTGGAGAAGAAGATTTTTTAGCAACCAGTACTTTTGGTTTTATTTTCCTGATTATCTCCCCTTGTTTTAGGGTCACAACCCTAGTTTTAGTATAAAAGGTAGCCTTTAGGCCAAGGATACCCTGTGACAAATTTGACAATGATTGGCCAAGGGGTTCTTGAGTTATGGCCCATATTCTAAAAAGTTAACGCACGCCGCACACCACACAAATGGCCACAGCATTAGCTCTTTGAGCTTTTGGCTCAGAAGAGCTAACAAGAGGCCCAAAGGCCACATCGCTCACCTGAGCAAATCGGCTAGTAAAAAGCACAAATCAAATCAACTGAAAAGTTTACTGAAGGCTGGGGGGGGGGGGGCTTTGATTTTAATACTACTTGAGAAGGCCTTCATACAAATACAGCATATGACTTTGCTTTCTTGATAAAAAGATTTTTTAAAAACATTTTCTTCCAATACACAACTTCATAATAATTTTGATTTGATTCCCCACTGTTTCCCTTCCTACTCTAAAGGGTCATGATTTGAATAAATCTAAATCTTCAATACATGAGGATGTTTACATGTCAATATGACTAAACATTACTTTTCTGTTCTTGGGATTTTACCCTTTATTTTTCTATGTAACACTTAGATCCATCATTGTGGCCCCACCCTACCCTTGGGGGTTATGACCTGAGGAAGATTCCACATGAGTTTCATCTTTCCTTACCCACTGGTTCTTGAGAAAAGCTTTTAAAAATTTTTTCTATATGTTCCAATGTAAAAATTTGATCGGCCATTGTGGCCCCACCCTACCCCCGGGGGTCATGATTTGAACAAACTTGAATCAACTCTACCTGAGGATGATTCCCCATGAGTTTCATCTGTCTTGGCCCAGTGGTTCTTGAGAAGAAGATTTTTAAAGATTTTCCCTATATACTCCTATGTAAAAATTTGATCGGCCATTGTGGCCCCACCCTACCCCTGGGGGTCATGATTTGAACAAACTTGAATCTACACTACCTGAGGATACTTCCACATCAGTTTCATCTTTCTTGGCCCAGTGGTTCTTGAGAAGAAGATTTTTTAAAAATGCCATTAATTTTTCACTAATTCATAATTATTTCCCCTTGGAAGAGGGCCTTGCCCTTCATTTGAACAAACTTGAATCCCCTTTACCTAAGGAAACTTTGTGGCAAGTTTGGTTGAAATTGGCCCAGTGGTTCTTGAGAAGAAGATGAAATGTGAATAGTTAACGACGACAACGACAGACAACGGACAAATTTTGATCAGAAAAGATCACTTGAGCCTTCGGCTCAGGTGAGCTAAAAACACTATTACACGCTGAATAATGAAGCCACGCCCTCCTGCCTAGCAACAGTAAACATTGCTTGATGACGGGCGATATTCCAAAAATTAGCGTTTGCGCAGAATTTATGCGCGCACGGTTCACTGTTATATATATTTGTATAAAACATTCAGTAATATATAATAAATATATTTTCACCCCTCGAAAACCATTGTCTTTCTTGGGGTGAAAATTTTCAATGTTACACTCAACTACATGCAATATTTATATAATATAGTACAGTGATATTTTTACCAATTGAATAGAAAAGGTAGGAATTTCAAGTGCGATATGGCCTGTTATGAATTAGTAATATTACTGTAAACATTGTCAAGTATGATAAAAGCAGCAAAGGTTGCATGAAACAAAGTGTCTCTAATAAAGACATATGAAAGATTCTCCTGTCAAACTTTTGAGAAATATGATATTTACTGTGATATTCTTGACATTTTTCATGCAGTCCGTTAGAGTAGAGAAGACTTTATTTACTGTGATATTCTTGATATTAAATTTTCAGGCAGTCCATTAGAGTAGAGAAGACTATATTTACTGTGATATTCTTGACATTTTTCATGCAGTCCGTTAGAGTAGAGAAGACTTTATTTACTGTGATATTCTTGACATTTTTCATGCAGTCCGTTAGAGTAGAGAAGACTTTATATTTACTGTGATATTCTTGACATTTTTCATGCAGTCTGTTAGAGTAGAGAAGACTTTATATTTACTGTGATATTCTTGACATTTTTCATGCAGTCCGTTAGAGTAGAGAAGACTTTATATTTACTGTGATATTCTTGACATTTTTCATGCAGTCCGTTAGAGTAGAGAAGACTTTATTTACTGTGATATTCTTGACATTTTTCATGCAGTCCGTTAGAGTAGAGAAGACTTCTATGTTTCGAGGATTCACAAAGAAAGCCACACCATCCTGTCTCTGCTTTAGTACTTCTAAATTACGAATTGGTCTCAAAAACCACAGTCTACACAGAATAAATGAATACATGATAGATTCTTAGAAATTGAAAAAATCACTTACAGCATTATTCTGAAAACTGTTTCAAATTGTGAAGAAGGGTCATAAAAGGTGCAAGTGTAAAAAAAATCCAAAGTAGATATTCAACAAAAAGTGGTAGAATCCAAAATCTTTAATTTTAAAAACAATTTTAGTATTATACATTACCTAAGTTTTCTGCTTCCTATTGGAGATCTGCATCTGTTTAATAACCCTTCAATGGAAAATAATACAAAGATGTTGTAATAATTTAAAGATACTCAACTTGTAATTTAATTTTCTAAAGAAACAACACATACCAAACAAACTCAGTCCTTCTTTAGCTCCGCCCTGTCCTATCTTGTAAACCGAAGGATGGGCCTCCTTATGAAAAATCTGCAAAGCACTGGATAAAAAGGAAGAAAATTAATCTATTGGTATTTGTACTACTGGATGCAAATACAAGTTACTTCCCTTTCAACAGATTGTTTTCCTCTTAGAGCTCTATAAACTTGATGCTACATGTATTTAAAGTACCTGAATGCTGTATCATCCAAAGCAACTTGATCATCTCTGAAAAAAAATTAAATAAATAAATAAAACAAATAAATCAAGAAATTAAAATTTTTAATTCTTTAAAAACTTGTGTCTTCAATATGTGTATTAACTATTTGGTATTTTTTGTACAAGTATCAAACCTATATATACGAGGGTTGATCCAAAAGTTTGTGGAATTTCTTTCTAAAATTTTATCATGATTTGAATAAAGCAAACAAAAGGCATATTTATAAAATAGAGTCATAATGCAACAATACTGGAAAATTTCACCACGTTCCAATTACCAATAAGGTCACAACAGCTTTCTGAAAATGGATGGTTGTGAAACCCAGGGGAGACTTCGACGTAACATCAAGTTAGGTATGTCACGTCACGTTATAGAATCATCTCACCCTAATGTCAAATTCGAACACGTAATTCTTCAAAATGCTGCCCTTTTCTCCATCTTTTTTTCTAAAGAAAAGCCTGGGTATGCTCTCGCACCAATTTATCTTCATTATTTGCTCATATTTCAAAATACCCCCCATCTTTCCATATGATGTTCCGATTTCAGTTGTACTGCCAAGAACAGTACGTCAGCCGACAACGTCTATTAACGCTTTCAATTTATCAAGGGAGACAACACTTAAAACAGAGCCTCAAAAAAGGCTGTCACACCTTTAATCAACGTCCATAAAGGTTCTATTTTTCTTCTTTTTCTTACGCCACTGGAAAACCAGTGGCTAAAGCATTTTTCCTCAGTCTATGAATAATATATGCATTTAAGATAAGTGACTGGATTTTCACAAAACTTATGACTTGACGAAATTTGACGTCGTCTAACAATTAAGATGAACAATAAATTATTAACTAATAAACAAAATATCCAGTAAAATCAGTAAAATACACACACAAAGGTTTATAAAAGATCAAGCAATCGTAATAATGACATAATTTTCATTTTCTATAACACGAAGAGCGGTTTAATTCTCATTTCAAGTATTAAGAATTAAAATGATAATAAACGCGTTGATGTCTCCCTCGCATTTCCAAACATCCGTTTCTATGGCAACTGCCATAGAGTTACTATCACAAATATTTAAAATATTTTTTAATCTAAAATATTACACAAGTCTCTTTATTCTTAGTTGTGATTTTCAACCAATTTCATTTATGAATAAATAAAATATTAAGAAATTCCACGAACTTTTGGATCAACCCTCGTAAATATCCCATTGTTATCTTGGAATCATCAATGAGACTGGATGAACTTTTTAAAAAAGAAATGACAGTTTATAATCCTAAGTGTAAGAAACATTATTCTTTACGGCATAAATTTTTGCATAAATATACACTTCAATGAAATATGCACAATATAAATTAGAACTACTGAAAAACAGGCTTATAGGACTGGTCTCCTCAGGCAAGTTCAAGAAATAGGAAGTACACAAGGTAAAGTTCACAATTTTGTTAAATAAAAAGCATCAAGAATTTTGAAAAATGAGAAAATAAGGCTTCTCTTTCAGACCACAAAAATGCATCATAATGCATACTGAACCAATCAAACTAATGAAGGATAGCTGGAGACAAAATACTAATGCCCCTGATTTTGCACAACTAAGGTCATAAAAAGCATATTTCTCAATAACATTTTTACTCTCCACATTTCATCTGAAGTGAGACCACAAGGCCATTAGCACAATGACTTTTCTTTAACCTTTGTAGGTACTTCAAATCTACTCTCAGAAGCAAAATTTTGAAATAGCATCCCAAGCCCTCTTAAAAAAAATATTGGACACTAATTTGTTTATAAACATTACAATAAAGCTTAAAAATAATGTAAGGTGTGTTATGAATTAAATAATTGAAAATGAAAGATACACTTGAGGGGATGGTACGAAGAAGTATCTCAGAATATGGAAACAGTTAAGTATGGTATGAAGAGCCCTTAAGAAAAGTTCACTTCACACACACCAAGTATCTTTTGCAGGTTTCAAGTTGTTTATGAACTCGGAAATGATTGTGTCCCCAGGGCTCTTAAACTGAAATCACTTGATGATTTAACGTGATAAAAAAAACAAAACCACAGAGTCATTTGCACTGTAATTATTACAAGGACAACAAAATATGCTTTCCTAACCTTCTTCACTATATAACTTTTTTTCATGTAATTTATTGAAAAATTAAATTTTTTCTCACTCTTATTGAAGATTTTTAAGATTAAGTTTGTGTGTGTGTATATTGTTTTGCAGAGTCATAATGATAAATCAAAATAGCTTTCTTCTAAGTAAAAACCAAATCAAACTACTTAGACTGAGCTCAGTTGATTTCCCCTTTCTTTATTTAATACTGTTCTCCTGTGTATCTGTCTGTCATTCATTCATAAAGTCCTACATATATCCTTAATTGCTATGCATGATTTTTATGTGATATGTCCTGTGATTGTCAATTGTTTTCACTTTCATAGATCAGCCATTAATGATGTATAAAAAGTCCACATTGTTTAGCTCTTGTAAATAATAAATCTCCTGTTACAAAAATAGAAACATATGCAATATCCCTTTTAAAAAATTCAAAACCAATGTATATACTTGAACATAAATTAATTCTACTTCACATAATAGACAATGTTTAACTCCATGTTTTTGTCCTAAAAAAATCACTTCTTTTGTTAAGAACTTAACATATTTAAATACCTTAATATTCTTTGTTCCCTTTCTGCTAAAATTAACATTGAATTTTCTTAAATAGTATGGACCAATAATGATGAAAAAATCATTGCTTTCCTAAGCTATAATTATTGCAAAAGGCCCATAGACCACAAAGGTTATCATTCTCTTATCTAGTCATCATTCTCTTACTTAAATATAAATAGACCAAGTAAAACACACTTAAAGTCAATAAGCTTATTATAAATTGATACTTAAGGCCAAACAATTAGCATTCCCAATTACTTTATATGTATATTTGAACTTAACAGATATATGATGAATTGGACTTGTTAAAGAAAGATATAGGATCAAGCAAGCAATTGTATTAAAATATTTTAAGCATTACAAGTTACTTGTATCTCAAACTTCTTTTCTGTCAGGTACTCTGACATGAGAACCTACAGTGTGATAACCCTGACATGAGGAACCTACAGTGTGATTACCCTGACTTCCATCACAGGGACTCTGACATGAGAACTTACAGTGTGATAACCCTGACATTCATCACAGGGACTCTGACATGAAAACCTACAGTGTGATAACTTTGACATCCATCACAGGGACTCTGACATGAAAACCTACAGTGTGATAACTCTGACATGAGAACCTACAGTGTGATAACCCTGACATCCATCACAGGGACTCTGACATGAAAACCTACAGTGTGATAACTTTGACATCCATCACAGGGACTGACATGAAAACCTACAGTGTGATAACCCTGACATTCATCACAGGGACTCTGACATGAGAACCTACAGTGTTATAACTTTGACATCCATCACAGGGACTCTGACATGAGAACCTACAGTGTGATAACTCTGACATGAGAACCTACATGTGTGACATTAACAGGGACTCTGACATGAGAACTTACAGTGTGTGATACTCTGACATGAGAACCTTCAGTGTGATAACCTTGACATTCATCACAGGGACTCTGACATGAGAACCTACAGTGTGATAACTCTGACATGAGAACCTACAGTGTGATAACCCTGACATGAGAACCTACAGTGTGATATCCTCTGACATGAGAACCTACAGTGTGATAACCCTGACATTCATCACAGGGACTCTGACATGAGAACCTACAGTGTGATAACCCTGACATTCATCACAGGGACTCTGACATGAGAACCTACAGTGTGATAACTCTGACATGAGAACCTACAGTGTGATAACCCTGACATGAGAACCTACAGTGTGATAACCCTGACATCCATCACAGGGACTCTGACATGAGAACCTACAGTGTGATAACTTTGACATCCATCACAGGGACTCTGACATGAAAACCTACAGTGTGATAACCTTGACATTGTGATAAGCCTGACATGAGGGTGGACCTACAGTGTGATAACCCTGACATGAAGAATATACCATTATCAATTAGATAGAGAAGAAAATAGTAATCAAACCTCTTATTTTCTTCTACTCTGCTCCTTTTCCATACTTTCAAAATATGTCAGCAGACAACCTTGACGTCATCGTTAGATTTTATTGTTTACCGATCCCGCATATTTAGCCACTGTACTTATAAATGTGATAAACCACTGTAGTTTTATTCAAAGGGCGACAACACAGTTGTAATGAGCTCGCTTACGCTATTTCATTGTCATCTAACAGTTGTGTGATAACCCTGACGTGACCTGCTCTAAACCAATCCTGACTGTACTGAAGGATAATAATAGCTCTGACATGAAAACCAGTGTGAGAACCATACAGTGTGATGAGAACCTACAGTGTGATAACTCTGCATGAGAACCTACAGTGTGATAACATCCATCACAGGAACTCTGACATAAGAACCTACAGTGTGATAACCCTGATATGAGGACCTACAGTGTGATAACCCTGACATCCATCACAGGGACTCTGACAGAGGGGTCCTCCAGCTCTACACCTATTCTTGTCTTCTCCAGGTACTTCAACAAACCACCTGTTGCTCGGATCTGAAAATATAAACTTAATATCAAGAAACTCAATCTGAAGTACAATGGAAAGAAAAAAACAGGGATATAAGTTAAATAACTTATGATTTGAACAGTTTTCTTTATTGGAAAGATATATCGCCAAATAAATATACAGCAAGAATATACTATAATCTGCCCAATTAGACTGTACATATGACAGATTAATGTCAAGAATAAGAAAAAAAACATTATTATGTAATGTAAAAAAAAATGTTCAAATTAAAAAAAAAATTATCTCCTCCATTTGCTGACACGGAAAATAGGGAAAGCAGAAAGAAAATAAAAATTAAAGCAAAGATTTAGCAGTTTTTTTGCAAAACAATCATCAGTGGTTTCAAGTTCCACCCTTTCTTTCAAAAGCATGAATTTGACTTTACTTCACTTGCTTTTAAATGAAGTGAAGAATACATACGTACTGTGGAGATGTTGTCAAATGAGATGAGGGAGGAGAAATACAGTGTTCTCTCTGTGTCTGTGTAGTGCTCTGGTATCCCCGGGAGATTCAGGATCCTCCTCTTACAAATATCAGGATCTGTAGAAAATCACAACTCATTATAAAATATCAAATTATCAAAAATAAATAGAATTATTAAACTCATAACTTTTCTTATCAATTGTTTTTAATGTCCTCTATCATACCATGATTTCTGAAGATTAAAAATCTTAAATGAAGATGCCAAAAATTCTTCAAGATTTACCTTTTGTAAATTTATTAGATGATTTTACAGTGTATGTACACAACCTCAATAAAGAAATAATTACTGTTAAACACCCAATTTTATGTTA
This sequence comes from Saccostrea cuccullata, assembly GCF_032062105.1. Lineage (NCBI taxonomy): Eukaryota > Metazoa > Mollusca > Bivalvia > Ostreida > Ostreidae > Saccostrea > Saccostrea cuccullata. Next base: position 147,311 of record NW_026921021.1, read on the forward strand.
ACGCCCCCAAAATTTACCTGATTCAAGATCAATAATTTACCGCCTGTCAATCATTAAAAAAACAATAGCTACTGATTTGATTGACAGGCCAGCTTTTTGATAGTCTGAGTTTGTGTCCTTTGAAAACGATTTGGTCACGCGTCAAACACTTTCATATAGCCGCCTTGTATACACGGGGGAAATAAAAATCTTGGTAAAATTTTATTTTAAAAACAATTGAGAGTAGATAATTAAAACATGGCTTCAAAAAATATCCCAACGGCTATATTGTATTTTATGCGATATGTCGTCCAAGAATCTGCTGTAGAATTTAGAGCAGTCCGTGCACTGAAACGCTATTTGTCGATTAAAATTGGAATATGATTGAAAAATAATTGCATAAACACACGGATTAAACGGATACACAATATATATGTTTTATCTACGTATATATGAATACAATCTATACCATGTTCCGTTGTCAAGTTCTGAAATTTAAGAAACAGCTAGGAGTTTAGAGATTATAACTTTTTGTCAGAAAACATTGTCAATACCCAATATTCGAAATTAAAAAGTGAATATATACAGCCAAAGATCAATTCTTAAAAGTAGAAAAGAAATCTTGCAAACAATAAAAATTTTTTTTGAACACCCGGAAATGGTTAATATTGTTCGACACTATTGTTGATCAGAACGTTGGCAATATTTTATCGCGTTACGGTACATGTACATGTTTACATGACGGATATGCCTACCTATGAATGGAATATTTTATTTTGATATTTACACAAATTTAATTAAAAATAGATATGTTTACTTTGTAGTTTTACTCTGTGTTCTTTTCTTTAATTTGTCATTAAAAAAAATATATATATATAAAAACGATATTTCTTTATAATTTTTTTCTTCATTAGATATCGCTGAAAGTATTTATAAATAAATTTTATATTGAAATATTTCAATTATTTCAAGTAGTTTCACTCAAATTTGAACGAAACACGTAATGTTATATTTCCAAACACAGACTTCCTGTGTAATGCAACGTGTATATAGATTTTTGACAAAACTAGAAATAACACCACTGTAAATTTTCAGGTATATATGACTTTGTAGTAAATTTAACAACCAATTCTTGTTCAGTCTGGAGAGACAGCAAGTTTATACCATTCTGACTGGTCACATTTTTTTTTCTAGTTTGGTGCTTTACATAATGGTGACATTATAAGGAAATAAAAAGTCTTACTGAAGTCTATACTTGGAAGAAACTGGAGAATATTTGAGTCTTCTACAGAAAAGGATGTAGAAAAGTCAGCTACAACAGAGGCATGTGCTGTGTCATTCCTGGTGGAAACTGTTGAAATAATTGATAAACATACATTAAAATCAATATATAGTAGGTAAATTATAGTGTCTTAAATGTTATTCAAGGAATAAAGTAACAGGCATTCTGAGAATATTGCTGAAACAATACACATCCCCTAGAAGATACCATTGTAGCAATTCTTAACAATGTGTACTATGGTAAATAGCTTTGTATGTTTGTTTGTTGTTTAACATCCTTCTCAAGAATTTTTTACTCATACAGAGATGTCAACAGTTGCTGGTGGAGGGCTGCTTATTTATACCTAATCTTGGCACTCAGGTCCATTGAGCAGTGAACTCAAGGGATTTTTTCAAAATGCAAAAACACATAACAATTTAATTACATGTAATGATTTTTTGACCCTGGTATAATTTGTTTGTCGTTACCTTCAATAGGAGTAATGATTTGTGAAGTTATTTACAAATTCATATTGTTTCTGTTACCCAAAGTCTTGAGCGTCTGTACAAGTCTGTCATCTTGCTTGGAACTCAGCACTATACAAGAAGGATGGTACTGTGCCAAAACTGCAAAAAAAAAAATAAATAAACATAGCATCTTTAGTGATTTTGTTTGTTTGTTTGTATTGTTATCTTCAATATTGTAACAATTAATTAATATGTATATATAGCTTAAATTTAACAGAAACAGTTTGGGGAGTGTATGTGCATTAGTTGTGGGAGGGAAGGGGGCAATTGGCTGGTTTACATTTAATTTATTGACTATCATACTTCTCTTCAGAAAGATGAATTCATCAGACTCTACCACATCTAACAGCATACAGATCTGTGTGGTTTCTGTGTCATAGTAAGCCATCCCAAGTCTTCCACCATGCCAGAGAATGGACATGTATATCTGAAATACAAGAAAAATTAAACATTGGTTAAAAATTATTCTAATGAAAAAATATTACATACACATATATTGTTTTTCAAAAATTCAATAAATGGCATAATTTATTAGTACTATTATAAACATAATTAATACAATTGCTTCTTGCTACTCAAAATGTCTTGAACTCTATATAAGTTTTATGAAGTTCGTTGCCAATCTCAAATTCCACACATACTTATCATTTATAGTGGTGATATAAATAACTTGAAGATATATTTATCATTACAGTACAGCTAGTTAAAAAATATGAAATAAAAAAATACTATTTTTTGCATCTGTCACGTATTACAGTATATTTGGCAGAATTGTTTTAAAAGAAACCCTCAAACCACAAAAACCCCATTGTCAATCATCCCCAATACAGACCTAGAAACAATTTTATGTAATACATGCGTATTGAAGAAAGTGGGCTATTATTTCTTATATAAGTTATGATGTATTATTCTTAAGTGGATAAAGGGTTTTTATGACGAATTACTACACTACTGTGTAATATAAAGATGTCACATAAACCACAAACTATGTCAGAGTCAGTATCCTTCAGGTGGGTACAGCTGACCCTTGGCATCTTTTAACATCAAAATCTCAATTCTTCAATACCATGGAGATGTCAAAGTGATCTGGAGGACCCACTTTTTCTTTAATTATACACTCAATATCTCAAATGTTCAGATACCTTCAAGTTTTGTTGTCTCCGTTCCATAAAGTTTGCGATAATGAGTTTTTCTAGAATAAAATTCTTCTTTTATTAAAAAGAAACAAGAGGCCGATGGGCCACATCACTCACCTGAGTAGCTTTGGCCATGCAGTTCTTTACCAGTTTCTGCCCTTGTTAAACCTATTGTGATCCCATCCTAACTCTGGGGGATCATAATTTAAATATACACTACCCAAGGATGCTTCCACAAAAGTTTCAGCTTTTCTGGTTTAGTGGTTCTTGAGAAGAAGATTTTTCAAGATTCTTCCTATATTTAAATGTAAAACTTGGATTCCCCTACCTCCAGGGGCCATGGCCTGTGCAATTTTAAATCTACACTAGCCATAAGATTAAAAGTTTCAGTTTTTCTGGCTCAGTTGTTCTTGAGAAAAAAGTTTTAAAGATTTTTTCCTTCAACTCAGTAGAGCTAAAAAGATTCCCTTATCCATGTGTATAAATTTAGGCAAACAAAAAATTACTAAGTAAGCATACTTTTTATAAGTGGCATTAGCTAAAAAAAGTCAGTAAAAAATGTGTTTAACATTGATGCTTTATTCAAGGATAAAGACACTTCCATAACTGAACACTTGAACCAGCTAGCACATTTACTTATAGACATATAAAACCAGTCAGATATGTTCCCCTTGTATGATATAACAGCACGAAATACCTTACTATAAGTACAGCTCTTGTGACTTCAATCAAACAACCTAGCTAAGCTGTTTTTCAGATCATGAATTCACATTTAACCTCAAGTTAAGTACTGCAACACAAGATAAGCCTATTAAGAACTTATGACTGAAGAAATTTTCTTTTTTAATAAAATTAAAAGTAACTTTCACTATGACATCTGATTTGTTTAACAATGGTTTTACAGTGGTTTTGATTGAAATCAAACATTAAATTGAAGAATAGTGTCCAAAGTGGGAATTTATTTTTTAATTGCTGTATTTGTTCATTTATGTCTTATAAATATAAAAATCAGGGGCCCAACCATATAAGCAGTTTCTTAAGTGTCATGTTTATTTGTCTACAGGAGTTTGCGTACCTATCAATTATACCGAAATTTTCATTAAATAAAGAAATACATAATACGTATATAGGTATTACGTATCTTTTTTATTTACCAAAAATTTCGGCAAAATTGATAGGTACGCGAACTCCTGTGATTTGTCCAAAACAACTTTTTTTTTCAATAAAGTTTGTGTATTTAAAAGAAAAATTAACTTAAGGTAAGCCACTCGTCAGGTTTTTAGAAAAGAGCTTTTACTTCAAAACTACTTATTAAAATTCAATTTTTATAACATATTTAAATTCAACAATGTAAATTTTTTAACATTCAATGAAAAAACTGCTCAAAATTCTACAAAGAAGCAAGATATGAGGGACTATTTCTTTTGGTGGAAGGATATTTAGCAGATAATTCTGCAAATCTGCACATTTATAAAATTTAATGTAATGGAAATTTAGCCTCACATAATTTTACTCGGAGAATATTTTCCGTTTTGATATTGCTAAAAATATTTAATATAGGTCTTAATTTATATTTTTAGACCAAGTTTTACACCTTCCCTCAACAAACTTTTCCAAAAAGTCAAGATAAAATTTATACCGTTTTTCGCCTGAAATTCGCATATTTTGAATAATATTTCATAATTAAACCACTGACCCCAACTTTTTCTTTCATTATTTCAAAGTACTGGATACTTGTGACTGATAAACACTTAAGTCGTAAAATGTTTGATACAAGAAAATATTTTATTGTCTATTAAGTTTTTTAATACCCCAAATATGCTATTTTTTTTTCACACAATAAAAGTTTGTGTATTATTCAAACTATTTTAGAAAAATTAACTGATCAAAACAAATAACCAAAGAGAGAAATTTTTCAACTGGTATTTGCACACTGACCCCCTATTTTCTTTGCGATTTTGAGTTACACTTTATGAATACTTATCCAAAATATACTTCTCAAAAAATCCTTGATTTAACAAATTTCAGGAGTGACTTACCTTAAACAAATAAGTTTTTAACTGGTATTTCAGACTTTGATTCAGAGGTGTACAGAATGAGTTACTTTTACATCATAAATCACACAGAAAATCATTCAATTACTGAAACTTTAACATATTATACAGGGAGTAAGAATATAAATTTCAAAACTGCATTGTATATGTCAGATGATGTCCTAAACATGAAAGAAGCAATTGTCAATGAAGGAAGATGACTTTTCATCGCCCTGTATGCTATTTTGACCAGATGAAACAGACTCAAAAATAGAAGAAAAATGATCATTCATTTGCAGAAAAAAAATTGCAAGTTGATGGATAATCTTATATCTGTGTGTACTATCTACCGGTACATGAATCCACAATTCATTAACCTATGATGTGATTGCTGTATGATGTGTAAACATTTAAGACATTTAGAGTAATATATTGCTTATACAAAAAAAGGCCAATGGGGTTAAAAAATGGCAGGGTATCTCTTTTTCATGACATACACCCACCTTTTTAAGTTATGATAATATAAGTATTCTTGATAATTATTCATGTAGAATTAGTTTTTAATGCTAGAAGCTGAGAAAATATGAAAATTTTAAAAGTTTGATCAATTTCTAAACTAATTCCTACCCTGAATGGTCTGATATATGAAGCCTGAACCAATGTAAGGAATGACACAAATGGGGAAAAAAGATGAATGCTTAATTTATAATGCAGAAGGTCTACATGTTAAATGTCCAGTGTTTACAGTAATGCCATTTGGGACTTGTAACCCATGCATTCACCCAAGTAGAGTGAATTCAAATGTTAAACAGAAACTTCAACTCATTATATAAACCATGCAAACTTTTTAGTGGTCTAGCTAGGCCAGCAGTTATTACTGTATATCAATTTTATTTTGAAGAACTTTATTTTTGCGTAATTATGTGAGACCGTATGCTCATGAAAATATCATTCTTGCTTACACATGTATTAGTTTTCCAAAAGAATATATATATAGAGCAGTATCCACAAGACATGGAAATTTTGTATGACATAAATGAAGAGTAAATGTCTATGTTGCAAAAATAATAGAGGGATCACAAAAATTTAGTGATCTACATGCTGTAGTAAAATTTTTTTTTGATATGTTGTCCATAACATGTATTTAGTGAAGTCACATGCAATTTAAAAAGTTTAACATATAGGCATAATAGGCTTGACCATTAAAAAAGTAAATAAAAGAGACTTTTTCTCATTACTCACCATGTAATCTATAAGTTAACACTTTATCTACTAGATGTTAGGAGTAAAAAAGAAGACTTGAATAGATTTAAGCATCATACATTTTAAATATATGATTAAGTAATCTGAGAATCTCTTCCCTGAAAGTTGATCCCATATGACCCAAGGAAATCACAATGCTGCTAGATCAGTCAATTTATGTTTTTAAAAAGTGTTAAATATTTTGTTTATTCATTGACAATAAATATTTCTCAGAAATACACACTTGCAGTGCTGAAATTTTCATTTCAATTAATCAATTATATCAGTAACCAATTGCAAACATTCTGCCACAAAAAGAAGATCGGGCATGAAAAAATTTCTCTTATTTTGACTGTACATTTCCGTCAGTGGGTGACATTTTTTGAATATTTATTTCTACACTAACATTGTTTTAGCTTTCCTCCACTTGGAGGTAAATTCCTGTTCAGATTACACGATAGCACAGTTTCCGCAAAATAGCCCAAGTTTCCGTAACCTGATAGAACATTTCAAATTCTCTTCAGACTACAATACAAAATAACAGACCTTCAGTGTCGATCATTAACCATTATAAGTAATGTTTATAATTGGTAGCACTGTCAAATACCTCTTCACTTAGACTGACATATAACTTGAGCCTTATTATGGGAACTGTTAAAAAGGATAATGATCTCTCCTAACATCAATAGCAGGCCTGTCTCCGGGAGACACAGATGAAGTATACCAGTAAACCATGTCTCCCTGGGCCAGACAGAAGACAATGACAATCAATTTGTATAAGGGAGGAAATATAAGTCTACAATTTACTTTTATTCTTATTTAAATTATGCACAGCTAGATTTTCTTTCATTTTTTGGGGTTAACTAAAATTATGAAAACCAAAACAAATTAGCATTTTTTTAAAGACACTTAATTCCTTCAAAACTACAAAATAGTTATCATTTCAAGAACTCCGGCATTTTCTTCAATGTTGATATCTAAGTTTTTCTTTGAAACAAAAATATTTTTTTAAAGTTATAATTAAAAAAATAAGAAATGATGTTAGGATAAAATTTATTTTTCATTCAATTACATTGATATTTTTCGATTTTCAGAGTCCACAAAGACTTTCAAAAATTCATACATAAAAATATATATGTGTACTTTAAAATAAAACAGTAAAATTTTTAAAGTATTTATTAGGATTATTTTGGTGTTTGTGTTTTGCTTCTCCGTCAGCGTATTTCAAGTAAATTATCAGATTTCTGACATTAACCCTACCAAAGCATCTCATTACAAAATTATATAATATCCACCTTTCTGGATATTATTTTTCAAGTGACCCTAAGAAAAACAAGAAATACATAGGAAGCCATCCGGCATCCTGCTCTGTCCCTAACTTCCCAATCAGAAGAGGGGACTTCCTATCATTTTTATCTGTTTTAAATTTTCTGATAACACAGATCAGGGGAGATCCTGGATCCTTGAGGCCCAATCTCCCCGCTTTTCCTGCTAAAGCCTGACATAAGCTGTTGTCAGGAAGCGAACCATATAAGAAGGTACTTTACATTAGATGAGCCACTTCCTGCCAATCAATAAGTCTTAACTAACTTTCCTTGCAAAATGTAAACAAAGTACTAATGCACTTTAAAATAGTCCAACATTGAGTACCGGTATCTTAATTTCCATGGACAGTGCTCAAGAACTAGACCACAGTTCACAGTTGGGAATCCGAAATTTTAAGCATTGTAAAAGAAATACCTCTGTAAATTTCTGTAATCCCATGGTTTCACAAATAAAAATTTTATTCTCCTAATTAAACTAAGTATCAAAAAGGTAAGATATGATATTAGGCTAAAGAGAAAAAGTTGCTTGCTTACATTTACCTGACCAAACCTTTTCTTTATTAACATATGATAAACCTAGTAAATAAGCACATTTTTATCTTTGGCTTTTGTTCAGAAAAGAAGAAAAGGAGAAGAAATCTTAATTGAAATCCCTTCAAAGTAAATACAAAACTATTCTTTAACATGTACATGTATTAATAAACAATCACAATTTCAGTTCTTGGTATCAACAATGCATTTATAAAAGAGCCAAGTATGTTAGTAAGAAAACAAGGAGAGACAAACTTTATTTTTTTTGAATTTTACAGGGCCTATTGACTATAACTAACATACTTGGCTCTTTCCTAAATTCATAAAAACTAGTTAAATTTCTTCCTAAGCATTTAACCCCCCCCCCCTCCTAGAGATAAAAAAAAAAGAATATTGGTAAAAAATGTATACATACCAAATATTTCTCTATAAATTCACTAACATTAAAAATACATGTATCCATAAACCCATCTCAAGTGCCTATAGACAAAACAATTAAATAATTAAAATACATGTAGTGATAAAACATGTTAAGTCTTAAGCCATGGAAGGAAATAATTGTAATACTTATGATCAAGATTTTAAGATAAAGGATTTTAATAAAAGAATAATGCCGATGTGGAAAACGTATCGCATCCAGAACAAGTTTATATAGAATTAACTTGCTCAACACTCTCTTTGGAGGGGGTGAAATTATGCTTTTTTAGTACATCCGATAGAAAACCCTCCTCCCCAATTTACCTCTCTGTCTCTCATGGTAAATCATTTCATATTGTACCCCAAAACTTTGTGTCTTTTAGTCATTTCAATTAGATGATTAAAAGATACACACACACACAAAAAAAATTAATGGCGTACACTATATATGCTGTGGAAATGGATTTTTACATATATAAATTATTTTTCATAAAATTAAAGATAACAAACAGTCTCAGATAGTGAAATTATTACATTGGGATAATGTCCTTCTTGACCTTACCATTGTCAATGTGTCCTGCGCAATACCTGATATTCTTAACAAATGTTAACAAATGACCTTTTGTCTCTAATTTTAGATACAGAACTATGCTATATTTGGTATATCATCCCGGATTTGTGGTCAACTTAAGGCACTGTGTTGTAATAAGCCTAACTATTAAGGATGCTACCATCTTCCTGCAATCTGAATTTTACTGGCCTTTTCAGGATATGTAATATGGTTCCTGTTTCATGCAATAAATTTAATACCAAAATCAACATATTAATTCCTTAATGTAATATTTCTCAACAAAATAATAAAATTCAGTCATAGAGTAGAAAATTAAAGATGGTCTCTTAATCTGTTGATATATGTTACAAAATAACTATAGCTAACATTTGTGTAGTAAATATTCCTATACATACTAGTATGTCGAAGCAGCCATCCTTATTTCAGAGAGAAATGCCTGGGATAAAGAGCAGAGAAAGAAAGAGGACTATGTTCTAGAAATAAAAGTCACATAAAATCATTTTGAATGTTGTCAAATTATCAAACTTTTTTTTATTTCTCATTGATTGACTGCTAGAAACATGCAATGCAAAGTTTTATATGTTTTGAATACTGGTGTTTTGAGTGTTTCTTAAATTAAGGTTATATATGGGTTCCGAAAATAAAAACATTTTTTATACCACTGTATAATGAATAAACCACAATATTTACATTGCCAAAGTTCAATTTTCAATGACAAATTAATAATAACCGAAACGAGACTAAATTTTACGTATCAAACCATGAAGGATACCCCTTTCACCCCTAACTTTCATGCATATGGTGAGCAAACTGCCAAGACTCTTGGAGGGTCTAAATTATGATGCCACCATACATGTATATTATGCTGTTTTTCCACTGTATTGTTTAATTTGTCAACCATTGTTAATTTAAAATTGCACAGTATTGTGTTCCACTTAAATCACAAACAGTGAAACTTAATTAATTTTATAACTAAATCTACCTGTTCATTAACTGTATCATCTTGGATCACTCGACGGACTTCATTGATAGATGTACCATCTATTTCATCACTTTCCATCTCTGTTTCTGTGGATTCATGTTGGTTACTGGTGGAAAATGTGGAGGTTTCAGCTACTGAAGTGGAGTTCATAATTACAAATGCTGGATGTCAAAGTAGGTGTCATGAAATGCTGCAATCTACCTAAAAAAAATAAAATATATAGGTAAATCATGAAATTAGAAGTCACACATACTAATACATATAATGAATTCAAGGAAGCATACACTGGGTCATGTGATTGGAAATGCACTTGGATTTGTATATAAAATGATTTGCCTGTGAATTTTATTTAATTTCAATATTAAAATGTAATTCTTTTTTTTTTTTAATCACTTTGCATTGATTGACTGGTAATCTGCTACAGTATGACTATAATACAGGAGATAGTTCAGAATTTCCCCAGTGTATCTTCTTTGTTTTATATAAGCAGTCATCTAATGACTAGTTAACAAGGAGACCAGTAGTAAGACATCCACAAAAGAACTTTATTCGGTAATAACCAATATTTGCCCCCCAAATCAAACTTTGATGGAAGTATATTTAATTAAGTTCTTAAACAGGGGATTATATGCTGACTTCAAAGCACTGAATATTTTCAAAAGTAATGACGTCATATGTACGTAATGACGTCACAAACATGACGTAAATTTCAGTTTTTTATGAATTCTACAGAAAAATGTACAATATAAGCGCATGTGTGTTCAGGATCAATATTTTGATATTCTGTGTAGAAGTGATAATATCAATGAAATATGTAAATATTGTTCCTGAACAAACTTGCGCTCTATAAATTTTAAAGCTAAAATTGTTGAAATTTTGTCCATTTTGTCCTCTTTCTGAAAAAGGATATAAAATCGGACTAGTTTGTGACGTCATAAAAACAAAAATTGTGAATAAACTGCCTTGAAACTATAATATGTTCTGCTAACTTATATTTCTCATACAATTTATTGAATTCAGCACATTTCAGGAAGTTTTCAAGATTTGACTTTTGTGGGGGCAAGTATATGCAATATACCGCATATAGTTCTTTGTTCAAATAAATTTCTTGAGCATTTAAAAATAAACTTTATAAATAGTAATTACAATGTATGTGCAAAGAATATCTATATGCATATTTTTTAAGTATAAAATATAGAAGAATGTCACATTTATGATTACATAGTGACTTCTTAAGTCCAAAATATGCAATAATTAAGTCTGCTTATCATAACAATAAAACTTTATAATTGTTTTATTTAATACTTCACCTATTATAATTAGTTTATTAAGCTACATGTATTATATTTATAACATACAGAATATATATAAATTTTAAAGTTCAATTTTTATAGTCTTTAAATTGGATCTAAATCCTCTACATTTTTTAAATTTCAAAATTTGCTGATTTCATTATTAAAATTTATTATCAATATGAAAGGTACACTTATAGTACATTGTACATTTTTAGTACATTAATACCATCTACAAAAATTTCTGTTGCAGACAGATAAAAATCTGCACTTATTTGTGAATCTGGTGGAATTTTTAAAATTCTGATCAGAAGTATTATAGACTGAGTAATAAGTAAAATTGATTGGGATTCTATCAGTGTCAATAAGCTTATTGACAGGCTATGTGCCTTAGGGTCATGTTGTGGTGGAGAGATTTTACACTTAGTGTACATGATACATCATAGAGTACTGTATAAAAATAAACACCTGCCTACATTATTAATTAAATACTGAATTCAGTCAAGTAAATCAATCATCTTTCATCATGCACAGGTCATGAATACATATCAACACTGATTAATTTAGGAAAAGTTTCTAGACTGTTTAAAATATCTATGAGAATGCACTCCAACTTTAAAATACACTTTTAGCAAATTGTTTCATGTATGTAGAAATATATATTATGAAAGTAGTCTGTATTAATTAATTTTCTCATATTTTGTGAACACAGGCTTTTGATTGCTCATTTATTTGAAAATATATATGTAAAGTTATACAATATATTACATTTTCTGTTTACAAAACATTGTTTTATTTTTAGAAATGATTCAAGTTCTATTTTGAAACCAATACATTTGGAATATCCATCTAGCCTACCTAAGTTATAAACATCATGCCACACACACAATCCAATACTATCGAGCAGCTCGTATTTTATGAATATTCATGCCTTTGTTTTGAAATCACTCACCTGGTTTGACCTACTTCTATGATAAAAGAATGAGTCATTTTATAAAAATGGAATATATGGTCATGCATGGAAATCCCTTTCAATGGTAAATAAATCAATGAGTTATATAATTGTTGGACTTACTGTACTAGCCTCATGCACTAGCCTAAGTAAAAGATATACATAGTTACTTTGATAAATTTTATAAATTAATGTTACAATAATATCAACTAGGGACCTACTAAATAATATAATATTTTCATATTTGAAAAATTGAGAAGAGGGGAAATTCGGAGAAGTGGATTTGAGTTGTTGAAAAAAAAAGTTTTTCGTTCAAGATATTTATGATTGACACACCAAGCCCATTCTGTTTGTCCCATTCCTATCTTTGTGTATTGCCAACAATACACACCTTGTACCTAAATAGAGAATGACTCATCGGCGATCGGAATTTCCCTACCACGCATTTCACGTCATGTGATCTGTAAAGTCTCGTGCTAAAAGGCGCAAAAACCAAAAACAAAGAAAACTAAATTTCTCCCGTATGCCTGGTTACAATATACCTAGTGCGATAGTAATGCTACATTAGTTTCAGAATAAAGATAGTCTAAGTAAATCAAAATATACTCTGTATGTGGAGGCGTGGTTTGTTAAACTGTTTAAGGTATTGACCTTACGTAGATATCAGACGTCACATTAACCTCTATATGGCTGAAAGTCCCGAAGCGCCCCTCGGCAATCATGTGACATGTATAAACCAATGAAAGACACGGTGAAATATCGGTACTCCTCAAAGATTTACCAAGACTATTCCATTACTGCGTGTCTACTAATGATAAGATTGGAGGAGTTCTGCTTGGACGGAAGTGGTAATGCTGATGTCATATTTGACCAATGAAATCGATGGAAAAGATGATGTCATTCTAAATTTAGAATCTGACTCATTTTCGTATAAATAGTGGGGAAAACGTATAACTACTAACACTTCTCAATTCACAGCGCAAAGGGTGACTCATAAAGTTTTGAACGAGTTTTCTCAACCGGCATTTTAGAAAAGCTTGTCATCAACAGTGAATCAGTAAATCAGTGTTTACAAACAGAACTTCAATTTTCCAAAATTTTGTGAGCATTTTATTCAAGCAAACTGGCGAAAACGATGGAAGCGATCGACCGCACATTTTACCATGATGATGGACATGGTTTAAAACTTGAAAACAATCAAGTGAATCAGTTAAAACGAAAGATGACATTAGATTTCAACTCAGGATCAACAAAAACGAAACAGCAAAAGGTAACAAACTTACTTGCTTCTCCTGACTTGAACATGTTAAAATTGGCATCACCAGAATTGGAGAAAATGATCATCCAAGCAAATGGACTGGTCACGACCACGCCAACACCAACACAGTTCATATTTCCCAGACATGTCACTGAAGAGCAGGAACAGTACGCACGGGGATTCGTTGAGGCACTGGCAGAGCTCCATCAAATAAAACCCCCACCAACCTCAGGGACCCAGTCATTACCCTCACAGTCATCAACTCGAAACAGTGTCAAGGTGGAGGATTCTGAAAGTGAAGACGACTCCCAGGATTCTTATTCCAATAATGAGGGCATCATCTCTCTGACCTCCACAACTTCTCTTCCAGGGGGGTTGGCAGTGGGAGCCGCAAATATTCCTCGTATTGCCACAAACTTTTCTCAAATGAACTCTCGAATTGATGACATCAAAGAGGAACCACAGACTGTCCCATGTGTCGGTTCCCCACCCCTGTCTCCTATTAACATGGACAATCAGGAAAAAATCAAACTGGAACGAAAAAGAGCCAGAAATAGGGTGGCAGCCAGAAAGTGTCGAACCCGAAAATTGGAACGCATTGCAAGACTTGAGGAACGTGTGGCTGAATTGAAAGGACAAAATAACCAATTGGCAACTTCTGCCACTACCCTCAGAGACCAAGTGTGCAAACTCAAACGACAGATCATTGAGCATGTGAACAGTGGATGCTCAATCATGATCTCTTCATCTCTGCAGCTTTGATAAACTTGAAGTCCCAAAGAAGTGCCTATATTGTGTTCCTTTTTGTTATGCCCAATTCTCAGAGTGCCAATATTATTCTGATGGTGGATGAAATGTTCATGACATTCAGTTTCTATACTAAAATTTTGTGGAAAATTAACTTTTTGTTTCATTCTCTGTATTTTAAGATTTTCTTTGTTGTGTTGTATGTCATTATGTTATGGAACACAGAAAACCTTGAGAATACGAGGGAATCAAATAATTCACAATTTCATCATTTGTTATGAATTTCTATGTTTTTCTAAGATCAACTCTGCAGAATTCTGCATGATTCATTTGTAAATCCATCCACATTATATTATTATTGACATGATATTGCTTTTTATGTTATATCTTTTTTACATTTGATACTGATTAAATTATTTTTTATAGTATAATCTCTTTTGTTTATTGATTTAACAGTGATGCAGTGCATAAGTTCATTGGATTAAATTCAGGATATAACCGGGGGAATTGAAAATTACAAAGTCATGTTTTTACTTTAGAACAGGACAAAAATGTTCTTACCAAATTTACCGCAAAACATAAAATAATATAGGGTCATATAGAACACGCTTTATGAAAAATTGGTTATATCAGCCTGACTAAAATGTATTCTACCTCATAATGAATATCAGTAGTCCATTATTAGTTGGGAGATCAAATGCATTAGTTTAGGATAAGCGAAAGAGATGTCAGAGGTGTCCCAAGACATATTTTATTTGATTTCATACTCGTAAGTAGATGAAGGATTTTAACTTGCTGCATTTGAAGGCATCAATAAGAAGAAAATGAGGATAAATTGGTTGTGCCCAACATAAATGTAAATGTACTATACAGTGTACTTTCCAATTAATAATTTTCAAAGATGTATTTTAAATTAGAGTACCATCAGATGTTCCTATATTAAAGCAGCATACATTTGTCCTCTACAAAAATTTGAATTTTTAATTAAAATTTGTATGTGACAAAATTTTCATCTACAAAAATTTGTAGAGTTAAAATTGTCTTATACATATTTTATAATTTTTCAATTAAAATTTGTATATGACAAAATTGTCATATACAAATTTTAATTGAAAAATCCCTTTTGTAGAGGATACATTACCAGGTGTTTTGAACGATATCAAGTGATGAATATCCTTCAGTCTGATTTCTTTTTAAAGATAAATTAACGGAGTTTTAGTATGTATTTCATCACAATGTTATTATGAGGAGGCATACAACATACCTTGCTTTATTGACTAAAATTGCAAATGGTCCTTCAATTAATGGGAACTAAAACAGGGAATAAGAAAATGACACATGCATTAAAAAAAAACTATTCCGTATGTCTTTGAATATAACTTTTTCTTTGTAAGAAACTTTCCGTTTCACAAAATTTTAATGATGAGCTTATGCTTTTGCTTGAAACACAGTTTAAAGCATCAATTTGTAATTGTAGACGATCAGTGCAGTGTTTTATTTTCTAAAAGAAAAGTAAGATTTTTTGTTGGAAAATATCAAATCTTTAAAAATGGTATATCATAAATCAATAAAATTTAATTTATACAATGAAGTTCAAGATTTGCATAAAGATGAAATAAAGCAAAGTGATTTATTTCAAAGGATGAGTTAGAATAGTCCTAAGGGAGGACATACAGGGACCATCTTTCACTCTTTTCTTACTTTGCATATCTATCATAAAGTTTTTATGAAAGTTGTAATAAGCTATTTCACAAATTAAATTTTAGCTAAAATAATGAATAATTGAGAAGAAGAACTTTTTAAAAGGTATTTTAATATTATTTGATCATGTAGTAAATTAATGACCATTTAAAATACTATGAGAAACAATTAAAATAAATATAAGAGAAAGGTAAAAAAAAAAAAAAAATCAGTTAGAATAACGCTTAATACGTATTCTCCCATTTTTTCAGGACGCAACTTTCATTTTTTTTTTCTGGAAAAGATGTGCACTCAGTAAACCCCGACAATTTTTCAAAGAGACCGACAATTCATTAACATGCGTATCCAGCGAATGTAAAGTGTAATCTCCGATGTTATCACTACTCAGTTGTGCACGTATTACATCGATCTGTCAAGATGAACAAATTGATTATTTTGATTTGCTGTTATTTTTCACCGTTAAGTAGCCTTTCAACAACACTTAGTTACATAATCTCAACTCGATTGTCGCATAATTTTTGTTCTTTGCTAACTATGTATATGTAATGATGTACATGTACATGAGTGTTATGTAAATGAAAGTCAATTATGCGAATCGTCCACTTTGTAGATTAAAATTGTGCGAAATATCTATTACATGCTCTCTCTCTCTCTCTCTGCATGGGAAACGTAATACAGTGTATATTTTTACTGTCCTGTTAACAACTTGATTAATAGTTTATTCTTTAAATAGTTCTTGACATTAAAAAAATATATATATTTAATAAATCAAATAAATTTGTAGAAAAAATGAGCACTTATAATTACTGGGGATGGGTAGGGTAATTATCAGGTATGTATGTTGCAGAAAGTTTTAATCTGAAATTAATATTGATTTATAGAACTAGAAAGCAAAAGAAGTTTATGTATGTTGCAGAAAATGTAATTTAAAAATTGATATTAATTTATCGAACTAGAAAGCAAAAGAAGTTTATTTTGAATTTTAAAATTCAAAATAAACTTTTCTAGCTGTCTAGTTATTATTCATGTTTTTTGTCTTTTTATTTGACGAAATGTGTATCCCCCCTTCTTTTCAATACAAGGTAACGTGTTGATTATGGAGAAAGGGGAATTACTCTAAAATCCGTTCCAAAAAATCCATTGCGCAATCGATTGTGATCAGAGTAATCTCCCATGTAATGTTTTGTTTACAAAAGTGCAAAACTATTCAAAGATAGAGGTTGGTTGCAAAGGTAATGTAACAAAATAGTAAATGTGTATATAAACAAGATATCTACATATCTACACTAGATCAATATTTTAAACTAAATTAGTGTTAAGAATAATCTCCACTCTGTGACTCATAAAATATTAAGTTGGCAGGCTCCATGCTGACAGTTGTCAGTATGGTTTAACGTTTCGCAATTTTTTTTTGCAGGTAAAAGAACCCAGTGTTCGGAGACAATCTCCAGAGGAGGTTTTCAGTGTGCACTGACAATGTAAAATATATATTTAAAAAGAAGAAAAAAGAAATTCTGAACACAAACAAGTTACCATGGGGATTACGTACACAACATCCAAGGGATACAAGGCCAAAGGATACACCTGTCCCGACGTGGTGAAGTGTTACCCCTCTATAACCTACAAAAAGTTCCCCATGCACAAAGTCAAGGGACCAGGCGAGCTAATACAAACACTGCGCATTCTTCCCACTTACTCTGTGCAAAGTAATTTTTTGTAATGTTCATTGAAATCTGCTAGATATTAATTAAACTATATTTTTTCAAACTATTATTTCTAAAAGACAATAAAATGCAGAAAATTTCTATTATTGTAGAGCTATTAATAAAATTAATGATAAATCTATATATGCAAATTACAGGTACTTATTCTATTCTAATTCCTGATGTGTGTTGTATTTGGGTAATACAATATAATCTTGAAGGTGCAAGTAAGTAAAATTAATTTCACTAAAATTAATGATAAATCTATATATGCAGATCCAGCTATTGATGCTTGGTGGACATTTTGCCAGTTTTTCCCAAACAATGACAACATTCTTTTCTCAACATCATCACCATTCCAAATTTTGCATGGAACAGTATGGCACCACAAAAAATGTGTAATGCTCGAGATATCGGCAACATATGCCAAAATGTGCATAATAAAATATGGTAAAATAGGTTAGTATTCGCCCACAAATAGCAAATTGAAATAATCTTGAAGGTGCGGGAAGAAGATTATAGAAGAAAAGTTAACTTTAACTGTAAAGAAATTTCAATATCACACTATATGTCATAAGTAGTTTTTGGTTTTAGCAAAAAAAAAAGATATATACTTGTTTATAGATTTTGTACAAGAAATGGTGTTTTGATAAAAAGGTAACTCAAACTATACATACAAGGGAAAATGTTGAGAAAAAGAAAGTTCAATCACATATTTTTTTAATGCAATGCGCCGTGCTTAATGGTATGGAAAAATCACTCAAAATTAATACCAATTTACAACATTTTGATATGAAATTTTGAAGACCATATAAGAAAGATTCTTTTATATTAGAGCTACAAATATGCAACATCCATGCCATATATATAGCCATATATCAGTCACTTAATTGTTTTGAAGTTGTTTGCACAACAATCATGAATTAGAGCTGCATATGGTTGTCTGCGTATATTGCATGTATCAATGAATTTTCACAGTATTCATGAACTGCACCAAAGCTGCTAAAATGTGAACCCCGCTCTAATAAGTGCACATACCATATTATTTCTTCACCTCAAAAGCTCATAGATCCTGATAATCTTCATGAGTATACATGGTTTATCAATATAAAGTTTTTATTTTTTGTAGAATGTGGCACAGTCCCTCAAGCAACATGTGAAGGATTTCCAAAATTCCAAATAAATCCTGATGGAGTCAAATTCACATGTTTATCCTCATCCAGCATCAGTGAACATTTTGTCATTTACAAAACAATGAACCCAATCATAACAAGGGCCCATGACCCTTCTCTCACCCAGTACAAAGACTATGCCACTTCACCAAATGGGAGTTTTCATGCAATCCTTGCAAAAACCTCTGCAAGCTGCTATACATTTTTTGTGTTTGGATCGTGCAGCTATTTGCATACTGAAGCTGTAATAAAAATTGATGACCTATACCCCACTATTAAGCCTCCACCTCTGTTAGTGACCGAGAGAATAGACATAAAGTGGTCTCCTGACAGCCGACATGTTGCTGTAGGATTTTCTAGGGGGCAGTTAACTGTAATTGATTGGAGGAAACTCCAGGGGGTCTGCAGCGTGTTTGAAGATGTGATCTCTGACCTTGAACTCTGTGGTCCATCTACTTTTGACTTTGACCCAAGATCCCAGCACTGTGTCATGGCTGTTGCTGCCAATGACATGATTTTGTACAGGATCAATACCCATGAAAAAAAGAAGCTTGGCTGCTCAGACAATCTTGGAAGTTTTGTGGACTGTCTCAAGTACTCATATGATGCTAACTGTATTGTGACCTCCCTCTTTAACTTAAGAATCAAAGTCATTGATGCTGATGAACTTTGTTCATTGTTTGAGATTAATCTGAGTGTGACTTGTCCAGATTTTATGGACGTTTCCGCTAATTTAGGGTCCATTGTACCCAATGTGACATGCCTGTCCATCACTGCTACAGGAGAACAGGTAGCCATTGCATGCTGGGACAGAAAAATTCGAATACTTCAGCTACCAAAAGTGTTAAATCTTCAGTGTATGTGCAAATACACTATTCTGAGTGTAGTGGACCCTTCTAAAATCATGAAGCTTCCATTACCACATCTGCTTAAGGACTATTTATATTCCCTTCCTTTCAATCCATAGTATTAAAAACATTGGAGAGGTGAATTGTAGATCATTGCAACACCTCCATTATTATCGAATCTTTGAAGGATAACCGTGATATATGATTAATGCAACACTTTTATCACTGAGGCCTGCTGCCGAGTTCAAAGTCTTACAAAGATATTATTTTTGATTTTTTTTTCATGTTTTAACCTATTATTCAATGCTGTAAACTTTCCGTCTTTATTATGTCTATTTGTGAAAAGATTATTTTCTACACTTGAAATTGTATGACTTGCTTGAGGATGGAGCTAAAATTAAACAAGTCAATTATTATCACTTAATAACTTTTGATCTAGTAGAGATTCCTGTAAACATATTACATTTGGCTGTGTATTCTTTTTAGAACCTTTAGCGGACTTCTCATTGTGCATAATGGTAACGTCTACTGTCTCTGAAATTCTATTCTTTTTGCTAGGCTATTTATCCATTTTATAAAACATGCCATTAATGTGTGCAAATTATACAATGAAATCCAAGGAAATCAGTTAAGAGGATCAATGCTGCCAAAAATACCTGTATCTAAATTCCGCTAATTCAATTACAACGCTAAATGTCTTGCACATATACTCATAAATGAGAACATTAAGAAATTAAATGTGCCAAATCAAATATACATTAACTTGTTCAAAAATCAATTCCCACCAAATATTGTACACCAAATTTAATACATTTACAGTATGTTGTTCGTAGATTTTTGTAACAGGATATAACTAAAACTCAGGGATTTTGTCAACAATATAAATTTTTTATTTATTTAAAATTCTGTCAACGCACACTACAACACATCATATAATGCTATGAGGACCCAAATAAAGATCTTTGACTACTCAAACAACTCTGAGAAAAAAATTCACTACATCAAAATTCGACGAAAAACAACACGACTAAAATTTTGCTGGAAACTTACCACAGTTTGATTAAAAACAGTAACAACTTTGTAACAACACAAAAAATGTGTAGAAAGTGAATGAAGATATATAAATGATAATCAGCACTCAAAAAAAGTGTTTTGTTCAGTTAAAATGACCACAGTTCAATATTGCAACATACAGTGTATATTATAAAAGGCGAGGAAAATGTTGGCTAGACTGGGACTCGAACCAGCGACCTCCCTGTAACTTTGCAGATGCTTGACCACTGAGCTACAGGGCTGACGTATCCATTCCCCCTTACACATGTGTATAGTCAATCACAAAATATTGGAGCATGATTGATCTTAAATCTGATAAAACTGACATGTCACTCAAATAGATTGTGTACACTAAAATCATCAAAAATATATATTGTACATTGAACAACAAAAATAGTTTACAAAATATATTTACAATTTTGTACTTGCATATATATATACATGAAGATGTATCACAGAAATATTTGTTCTTCTTATGTAAGGTTTTTATAGACATTTTCAGCTGCCAATTCTTATTCTAAAAAAAAAAATTCTAAAAAATGACAATATTTATATCTGAACTTCAGTAAAGTTTGTAAGTGTCATGTACAACTGTCTAATGCTTAATGAAATTTTCATGTTATCACCGGTACAGTTTATGTATACAGAATGGGTACATCTTCCAGTGTACTATCATATTGTAAAGCACTTCATTGAAAGCTCTAACAAGTAATGTCAAGTTTGTCCAACACAGACTAAGGACAGAGAATCTTCAGTGACAAGATGTAAGGCTGTCTCTTTCCTTCTTAAGGACTATTGCTTCTGTAGAAAGAGATGAAAATCAAACAATAAAATGTGTTCTTTGTTAGTCTGGGAATTAATGTTTCAGCTATTGCAGACAAAAAAAATTAAACCCATGTAAGCTGCAACCATTAATTCTCATACTGTCAAATATAAACTAAAATTTTACTGCTTAAGGCCAAAGATTTTTTTTCTCTTGGTTTACAATTCCGCCGAACCTATTTTTCCCTCTTGACAAAAATAAAAGTAATGTGTCTGACTCTTGAAACTGGACACTTAATCCGAAATTTTCTAAACCAAACGATTGTTTTTATTATTTACAACACATCATAAACATTCAAATGACCTCAATAAATACAGGAGCAACCTAGGGGGCGAAATCACTTAAATAATGTTTCTATACTAGCCTAATGACCAATGCATCGAATACTCCGTCGGAACTCCTCTAGATTTTACACTTCCAGGTATGAAAAAGTCCATTGTTACAAGTTATAGGTGTCATATAGCTATTCCACCTGACGCCATCTTATCTAAATATAGTAACTAACCGGAAGGCACGGGATCCATGTTTTCACGTTTGTGATAGACGACAGTCTCATACGAGGGTTGAGGTAAGTAATTTATTGGCTCTAAGTGTGATTTAATTGTCTGACATTGCAATTCAAGAATAAAGATCGTTTTGTTTAGCATTTGTAATGGTAATATATTCTTGAAATGGCGATAATATTGGTTAAAAGTAAAAAAAATTCAAGTAACACAATGCCTTGTCAACATATGAGAGAATTAGTATTTTTAAAGTTAGTCTGTATAAAGTTTAGATTAAGTAATATTAAGTTGCATGGAATGATTGCTTATTACCTTTTATTTATTATTGATGTAATTAAATTATTATTATTGTTCTCACTTTTTCACATTCTTTTTTAAAACGCTGCTGTACTGTTAATAGAGCAAATATACTGTAAATAGATTATCTGCCCTTGTTATAGTTTGTTTCAGAAAAAATCAGTGTCTACATATGATACAATTATACATAAAAATTAATAATACGATGTTACAAGACATTTCAATTAAGGTCTAGCGGCTGAAACAGGTTCATCATGATATGTATTTTAATTGTGTATTTTGTGGAAATATAAGATTTACAGTCTAAATAATAAATCTTTTTATTACAGATGTTTAACAGCTGTTAAATGAAAAGATTTTACTAGAGTGAAATACCAACACAAAGATTATCCACATTAAGGTATGTATTCTTTAAACTTAGTTATTATGTACACTGTTCAGTGTATATATGTGTTGTAAAATATACTTTTTTGTGCTATGTTGTATATACATGTTTGCATTATATTTCAGCACACTTACAATTTATTTCATTTCTTCTTTAATTTATTTCATTTCATTTCTTTTTATTTGATTTTTCTTTCATTCATTTTATTTCAATTTTTAGTTTTGTTTTCATTTTTTTCTTTTATTTCAGTTAAATTTTTTCTTTAATTTAATTTTTTTTTATTTTATTTTTCTTTCATTTTCTTTCAATTTTTAGTTTTGTTTTCATTTTTTTCTTTTATTTCAATTTCATTTCATTTTATACAGCAAATTTGTGGTAATCTCTAACATCAGTTAGATCACTGTTTTTCACTCTAGTTCATGTTTAACTTTATCAATTATCATGGATCTGTTGTATGTAAACATCCAAGAAATTTATGAGAAACATAAGGGCGGTGAAGATTACATTCTAAATATTCACAAAAGCATTTGTGGTGCCCTAGGCGTTTCTTGTTTACAAATAAGTAAATTCGCATTGTTATGGAAAGTCAAAAAAATAGTAAAAGAAATGGAACGTCTTAAGAAATATACCAACAAAGAAAAGTATAATGCATATTGCCAAAAAAAATTTCAATTACCAACTTCAAAGAAAGAAAAGAAAATCAAAGATGATACAATGCAGGAACAGAAAGAAGATTATAAAAATCAAGAATCTCCAGAATTACAAGAAAAAATTGACGAACAACAAAAAGAAATTTTACAATTAAAGAAAGAAAACGCAGCTTTAAAAGACCGCTTAAGGTCTGTAAATATGAGGAACATCAATAGGAATTTAAAAAGAAAAACAAAAACAATTGAAATTTTAAAGGAAGAGGTGAAGGTTTTAAAACAGAAAGAAATGAATAAAAAAAATATAAAAGAGGAAAAAGGTGTCCAATGTAACACTTTTAAAACATATGTCAAAAATATTAAAAAAGAAATGGATCTTTTATTAGCAGAGAAAGAAAATAATGAAGAAAAATCACAAGACTTTGTACAGGTAGAAAAAAATTTAGATTTCAAAGATATGTCTAAAGGAAAACCTTTTAATTTTAAATTAAGAAATTTATATTATATTTTTAGAAGCCATAATGTTGGCATTGTACATATTGCACCTATTATTGAAGCTGTTTTAAAGTTGTTTGATATTAATGTAAAAAATTTACCGAGCAAAAGTACGGCAGCTGTGTTGAGTAGTGAAATGGGTGTTGTTGCCAGAAATCAACTAAATGAAACTCTTTTAACTTGTACAAATACAACAATGCATAGAGACGCAACGACTAAAAAAGGCAAACATTTTTATGGCGTAAAATTTAACACAGGAGAGAAAATTTTAACAGCAGGTGTGAGAGAAGTTTGTAATGGAAAGAGTGAGACATATGTCAATTGTACAAAAGAGATTATAAATGATTTGTCCTCTAGCAAAAATGATGCTTCAAATATTTTAAATTCAGTTTATTGTTTTATGACAGACAGAAGCGCAACAGAACAAAAAGTAAATGATATTTTAAGCAAAGATATTTCACATACTGTTCATTCTTTTAAATGCTGCATTCATCCACTTTTACAGTTCTCAGAAGTGTGCTTTGCAGAGGCTTTTAATATTGAGAAGGAGTTAGAAGTTAATTTTAATGGGTATTCAAATTCATTGAAAGAACCTTTTATTTTGTTTCTTTTAAGAAATGTTTCAAAGTTTTTTTACAAAGATGGTGCTGGGGATCCAAACATTTCAGACATTTTTATGAAATATCATGGAGTAGGAAAAATTCCAATTATGAATTTCAGAGGAAACAGGTTTAATGTTTCTTTTCATAATGCAGCAGGTACATTTTTTATCCATAAACTTTTATTACAATATATGTTCTCTATGAAAAGTTCATACTCTTTTTTACAGAATTTCATTGTTTTATCTCTGCAAAATAAGGTTATTTTATGTCTTTTAAGAGCTTTAGGAATTTTATGCAAATTAATTACAGAGCCTTACTTTGCAAAGGCGTCAGAAGTTGGGACAATATTAGATATGGGTTCTGTATATCAGAGGCTTTTATTTGTTTTGAATATGTATTATGAAAATCCATTACTGGCTCTAAAACAAGAGTTAAGATTATTTTATGGACCACAGTTTTATGACAATGTTTCAGACTTTTTATTTGATTGTTGTTTACACAACGATCTAACCGCTGTATTTTTGAAAAGATTTTGTGGTGTTTTTAAAACAAAAGTTGAGAAAATTTTTAATGACTTTTTGTCAGGTGGTAAATATTTTAATGTAACTCAAGATATTTTAGAAGAATGTTCCTCATGCGTTACAAACAATATTTGTGTAGAAAGACTGTTTGGAAAGTTAGATTATAATTTAAAAGCAGGCCCAACAACCAATATAAATACAATTGAAAGTGTGATGATTTTTAATGACAATGATACAAAGGAATGGCTAGAGGAGAAAGATGAAAGTGAACTAAAATTAATAGTCGAAAATGCTCGGAAGGAAAACCGAAAGTTCATGGCCTTACAGAAGGAAAGAAAAGACATATTATTTCAACAACATATACAAGGTTTGAAGGAGAAAGAAGAGGAGACAAAGAAGAAGAAAGAGAGACAGACAGAGGGTGTAGACAAAGCTTTAGAGGATATGAGGAAGCAGGGAATTTGGGAAAACAAGGATATGATTGAGAATGAAATTGAAAAGTTGAAAACAAAGAAGGAGAAACTATCTGCTCTTAAAACTCAGATAAATATGTATAAAAAAGTTTTTAAGATTAGCAAAGAGCACAAACATTTATGCCAGTATTCGAGCAAGGGCAAACAATTTGATATTATACAACTGAAAAATAATTTATTACAACTCCTGAATATACGACAAACATGTGTTAATGTGATTCCTAGTGACCTTGTGGGGAAAGAAATAATACACACATGGACTAATAGTGATGGGGGGAACTCTGATTGGGAAGGACAGATTTTAAGTTATAAGGATGGAGTTTTTAAAGTAATTAGAAAAAAAATTACTTCCACTTGCCATTTAATATGTTTCAATCACATTAAATTTGAGATACACTTTAAAATTTCATATAATGGGTGGAGGCTAATCAGGCTATAAGTACATTAACTATAGTTCATCACCTTCATCACAATATCTCAGTAAAAGGATCAGGCTCCTGACTTACATAGAGTTTTTATGATGTACATACTTTTTTTTTACTAGCATGTCACATATCAGTAAACTCTAAATAGATCGACATACAGTGAAACATGCTTTTATAGAACATCTTATAAGTAAACCAATTCCTACTGACCGCAATGTGATTTTCATCCCCATGACTATAAATATTATACAGCCATATCTCAAAGTGCATGTTGAAATCAATGTTTTCAAATCCATATTTTTATAAAGGATTTGCAAACATAAAATACTTCTGTGCACCTTTTAACTGCATGTGTTTTATTTTTGTTTGTTTTTTTTTTTTTGTCTAATTGTTTGTGTCTGTATTGCGAAAAGTTTTAATGAATTTAAGACTATTTAAAAAAATTACACTCATTTTTGAATAGAAATGTTAAATCTTCAATATTACATATTTGGTATGTTTCATGGCAAAAAAAATATATTAATATAACTGAAAAGCAGGATAAGAACAGACACTTATTTTCACATTTTGCATTACAGGTGCTATACTGGAGTGATAAAGAAAGAAAACAAAGTGACGTTTATGATTTGACTGAAAGAGAGATTAACACAGACATAAAAGAGGGATTTCTATTTATCAGAGGTAATGCACTTACACAAATTGTAAAACATTATTGTTCTACTTATATTACTGTTAAATGACATCAGTTTAATGTCAGCATTGTAAAACTTATTATTTTCTAAATATACATATAATTATATATTTCCTCAGACACAACTAGATTTGACCACTGCTACGCAGCTTCTTAAACACCCTATCCTTCTGTGACGTCATCTGCCATCTTGCTTTCCAATATTTGTGCAGGACAAGAGGTCAAGGTAGTCACACTCAGTCAGTGTGGGACTCCGCGCTATACTGTATACCATTGTGAATACCTTGACCTTAATAACCCTTGAACAAATATTGGATTTTGCAAACTGAAATTACAGTGATACAGTGACTGAAATTTCCATAAAAGGTAAATACATTTTTTATGAAGAAAATATTAACTCATTTTATATTATATATACATATCATATTTTTATTTCATTTTTTTTTATTATCTTCTGTTCACTGTCTTTGTCTTTTATTTTTAGTTCATTTTCTTCATCTTTTATATTTAGTTTATTGTCTTTGTTTTTTGTGTGTGTCAATCTTCATTTTTGTTTTGTTTGCGTTTCATTTTGCACAGCATTTATGGTAAAAATTCTGTTAACAATCACTTTTGTGCACATTTATATATAATCCTTCCGTGACGTCATCCACCATCTTGCTTTCTACCTTCCTCTGACAACTACATATCATCATCATGACTGAGTCAAAACTTTTGAAATATTTAAACCTTCCCGCACCAGAACCATCTGGAAAAAAAATATACCAGCCTGTTGTTCTCTCTGATAGTAAGGGAAAATGGCTCGAAAGAGCAATAACCAACAAGGTAGACATTATTTGGTTTTCTAAAAGTGGCGCGAAGATTGAGGACAGTACCGAGTGGCTCAAAAGAAACATAGATAACAAAATCAGGAAATATGGAAATGTGTGGCTTTATGTCTGGTTAGGTACCTGCAATTTGACCAGTAGAAACAATAAGTACATTAGTCTAAACCAAAATAAAAATGAAGTCGTAGAAAATATAGAAACAAAATTTTATGAGATAATTAACATTATGAATAAATATCCAGGCTCGAAAGTCACCATCTTAGAAGTACCACCTTATTCAATAAAAGCCTGGAATATAAAGAAAGGACACCCAAACCCACAAATTTTTGAAGAACAAGATAAGGAACTAGAAGAACAACTTTTTAAATTAAACAACAAAATAAAGGAAATCAACACTAATCTTAAAACCCATTCACCAGCATTTTCTGTTGATCTACACAAAACCTCCAAAACAAAATCAGGAACAAAGAAAACATCAAAACTCAGGAAATTTACTAATTTTTCCCTTTTGGCCGATGGAATCCATCCAGGATCATTAATTGCCAAAGTTTGGTTGAAAAAAATCAGAGATCAATCTATAAGAGACTGCTGGGCCTGAGGAAACAGACCAAGATATACAGAACCCAAGTCTAATATTTGTCCAGTTTGCAGGCAAATGACTTGGTAGGGAAAGAAATTTTGCATACAATTATTTTATCTTCAATAATGATAATTTTACACTGTTTCACAAAATTGCATGGCACTTAATAACAATTTTTTAAAGCATATCCTCTAAATAAATTTACAAGATGTCAAATGGCCATAGTGATCAGCCGAGAATAATAAAACAGTACAATACAACAATGTAAACGATCTATAAAAGTAAATATGTAAAATACAGCTCATGGGCAAAGAAAAAGATTTTCCAAGAAATAATGCATTTTTATTGTATGATGACTACCTAAAGCTCCACACTTCCTCCAGAATCCCTGTCCATTTGACACTTAATTTTGCTAAAGGGCTCTGTAATTATTACATTAGTGCCAAAAGTTTGACTGTTGTCCAACCATAAAGAAGAAGATTATTTAAAGATTGCATTAATTCTGATGGTTTTGCTCCCATCCCATAGGCTGCGGGGAGTGGGCATGAAATTCACAATATTTGACTGTTTCCCTTTACCCACAGATGCTATATGCCAAAATTGGTTGTCACTGGTTCAGCAGTCCCAGAAAAGAAGCTGATGATAATAAAATGTTCACACACAATGCACAATATAACACACAAAAAAGATAGAAGACTGAAGTACATATATGTACATAGATGACTTAAAAAAGGGAACTTTTAGAAGTCAATTCAGAATTTAAGAAAATATCCATTGTCTAACAAGAGAAACATATTACTCATTTATTAAAGTAAAATCTGCTTTTATTATCAAAAATACTAGGAATTGTGGAAATAAGTCAAAAAATTTCAACGACTGAAAAGGTTGAATGTAAAATAATTCATTAGAATTGTCAAAATGGATATTATTGAATTCTTTCAGGTGTAAAAAGTCACAAGATTTCATTTTCTTTCAATTTACTATTTGAACAATTTGAACATACATCAGTCAATCTTTTTTTCTTCTTCATATGATGCATTCATAACTGTCTAATTATTAATGGTAGTATGTTTATGTCTTGTGCATGTTTTAAAATGTTCATACATTGTTTATGTTAATGTTTTTGGTGTAAGGTGTATTGCCTAAATGTTCATTTGAAATATATGTAATATCTATTTAACTTAAAATATTTATAACTGTATCCGCCATACTTCTAAATTATATATATATTTAATTACTTATTTATGGCTATAAATAAGAACATCTATGAATTATATTTTACATTGTATACTTGTTTAATAAACTAAGGAGCTGATAAGAACAGGTTTATAATCTCTAAACAAACAATATTTTAGGTTGTGTACTGGGATGATAAAGACTGGAAGAATGACTGGGAGTTTCAGTTAACAGAGAGAGATCAGAGTTGAAGATTATTTACTACATTTTGAGAAAAAGACTATAGAAGGTATGAAGTGAGAGTTATCTTTCATTATAGGAATTACCCCTTCAATAATGAGATTGAGTTACTGCCCTTTGGAGCCAACCTCCACTTCAGGTAGAGGTTATTTGAACTTATTTCAATAACAATGGGAAGGATAACCAATGAAATTCTTTCTATTTATAACTAAGTTCTGCACTTGAGGACCTATTGATGATCATTATATTACCAATGATTTCTATTTAATTTTTAGGTGGAATAGCTATGTCATAACAGTATTACACTTTGGTTCACGTCAAATCATGGCTGACGGAAAATAATCCCGGAATTTTCCCTTCCGATTGAGGCCTTTTGATACGAGACTGGAGCTGAATTTTTTTATGAGATGAAAAACAACATGTAAACTTCCTGTATTGACCAGATTTATTAAAATTTAGGTCGTGCTGATTTTTCTATATACTGTCAAGAGTGGGGAGTGATTAGGCCCTGGACTAGATTTTCAAACACCTGCTCGACTTCGACCGAAACAAACTTGCGTGCCTTGCTGGATGGCTATGTATTTTTTGGTACTAAAATCTTTATAAAGAATGGTTTTACAAGATCTGAAAAGGAAACTTCTGAGAAGTTTGTTTTGAATTTATTACACCTACTCAAACTTGCACATTTTTGGTAAGAATATATAGCAGAAATTAATACTGTTGTGCAACCTGCACACAAGATGCAAAACAGCTGGACACTATCGATGTCATGCCAAATATCATTATATGTTGGAGAAGATTTTAGATCTTTTTACATAGTACGTATTTTTACTGTTAAATTGTGAAGTTATTAACTTTCTAAGAAGTCACACATCGGAACCGATCAACATAAGTTAACATCTCCTGTTTAATCATTTTAAATACAGTGTTTATACAGAAAAATTATTGAAATGTATGTAAGTTATGAACAATGAAATAGTTTTATAGCGATTAATGTGCGCCATATACGCGCACCAAGAAGTCTCCCTAAATTTTAAAACTTCTCCCTAAATTTCTTTGAGGGAGAAATGTCTCCTTAATTTTGGGTCTAAGTTGGTCCATGGACACATGTTTGTTGTGAAAGCAATCCATTACATGTACTAGTTTCGAAGTTCTAAAAAAAAATCATAATATAGTGGAAAGACTGAACAGAGAAAAGCCGATTCACTTAATTTTACCCATATTTGTCCCAGTGCAATGTGTCTATTATGGAAACTCGGAGTTGTAAGTCAGAATAATGAAAACCATCAACAGTAACAGAGCCTGATACTCCCATTTCTGTTCTTGAGTCATTTGACGTGTGATTCATTTTTGTTGACATAAAACCGAATGGAAAGAAAAAATAATAAAGTTGAAAAATCTTATGTGTTTATTATTTTTATTTGAATACATTTCAATGCTACTTGAGAAAAAAATATGTCAAGGTTCCAAATTATTTTTATTTTTATTTTTCGACCGCCCAATGCATATTTTTGTGTCAAAAAATCGTAAACCAAAAAAAATAAAAACTTTGGCCTAAACATATATTTATGACTGTATAGATAAGCATTTAAAATATATCAATTAAAATAGGTTTGAATATATTAAATAAACATTAATGTTAAAAAGTTCTCTCTGAGAACTGCATATCCTTTTCGAAAAGAACTTTATTCGGTTAAAAACAATATTTGCCCCCTAAATCAAACTTTTACGGAGAAATATTTAATTTTGTTCTTGAACAGGGGAATATATGCTGACTTCAAAACACTGAATATTTTCATAAGCAATATGACGTCATATGTTTGAAATGATGACGCGAAAATGACGTAAATTAAAAATTTCCATGATTTTTACAGAAAAATGTATATATTACATCGATATTTTGAGTAAAAGTCACCGAGCGCAGGTCTGATCAGGCTCAATATTTTGATATAATGTGTAGAATGATAATATCAATGAAATATGTAAATATCGTCCCTGAGCAAACTTGCACTCTATAACTTTTAAAGCTTAAATAGTTGAAATTTTGTCCATTTTGTCCTCTTTCCAAAAAAATGATACAAAATCAAACTACTTTGTGACATCATATAAACACAAATTGTTATTAAACTACTTTGAAACTATAATATGTTCTATTAATTTATATTTCTCACACAATTTAAAGAATTTAGCACATTTCAAGAATTTTTCAAAATTTGACTTTTGTGGGGACAAAGACATGCAATATCATATAGTTCTTTTAAAATATTCAGCATTTCATTTCTGACACTTTATATTTTTCATTTCCAATAAATTAAAGTTTGCATTTCCGACTTTTATCAAAAAGTACTTTTCCAGCACTGAAAACAGATTTATTAGACTTTCCTTTTTAACTATTTAAAAATAATACTAGGCAATCACATCCACTATTAATTCAGTGCAGTCACCAACATAACTGTACTGTGTATTTCAGGGTATATTGAAATTGGTAAACGTTACTTTAAAATAAGTGCAATGTTTATAAAAGTATCTTGTTAAATTTTTTATATATATACTTATAATTTTTATATAAACATCAAATTGCTGGAAAGTACCTCAAAAACAAAATATAAGAGTGATTGAATGTACAGCCTTGTCATGTAAAATGATTCCTATGCCTTTCTCTCCTTTACAGGTACTGTAAACCAACTTTTATTCGCGTGCGAGAAATTTTCGCGAAGTTCGCGAGAACATGGTCATCGCGAATATTTCTCGCCGCGAACCGATCCTTATAGTATATTCGTCTATTAAAAACAAATGCAAAAAGGCTTAATCGCGAAAATTAATCGTCGCGAACTAGTTTATCCCTGGTAAATCGCGAAATAAAGTCGTCGCGAATAAAAGTTGGTTTACAGTATATAAATATACAAAAGAATGATAGAACATTCATACACTGATTAATAATTATTTCCTTTACACACCTGTTTTGGAGAATAGTAACTCGCTGCTCCAACTCATTAACCTTGTCTGAAAAAGAAAAAAAACAAGGTATAAAAAGAGGCCCATGGACTGCAGATACTCAAATGAGTGATAAAGGCCTTGCTGAGGAGATTCTTTCCCCATATATTCTTTTGTAAAATGTTGATCACCTGTTGCAGCCCCCATCCTACCCCTGGGGGTCATGATTTGAACAAAAATGAATCTTCACTAAGTGAGGATGCTTCAATGTCGATCTGACAAATCATGCCTTTACTGACTTTACTGTCCTTGAAAAGAATGGTTTCAAGATTATCTACTACACTTTTCTGTATGAACCTTTGCCTAATTGTTGCCCAAACCTATCCCCAGGGGTCATGATTTGAAAAAAATTTGAATCACAACAAGACAATTTTAGAATGCTTCCATATCAGTATAACTAGAAATCATGCCTGAGTTTGTTGTTCTTTGGAAGATTTTTCCCCTTCTATATTCCTCCATTTAACTTTGATTGCACAATGTGGTCCTACGTCCCTATTCTTTGGAATCATGACTTGAACAAATTTAATTTTTCATTATGTAATGAAGTTTTCAGAAAAGTTCATCTTGTCTGGTCCAGAGGTTCATTTTTGTTGTAATTGAATCCCCTTTCAACTAAGATTGTTTTATGGTTTGTTTGCTTGAAATTTGTCCAAGTGATTTCAGAGAAGATGATAAAAATGTGTTAACTTTTAAAATAATGACAAGAACAACAACAGGGAACAGACAAATTTTCAAACAGAGAAGCTTACTTATTCTTTGGCTAATGTAAGCAACACAGATCAAAACACTTCAGATCCCTAACAAAATCATTCAATTTTAAAATTAAATTGTAGTATGGTTCATTTGATACATGAACAGGTATGAAAAAATTTCCAGAGTACTAGTATTAATTCTCTTTATAGTGTTTCTATTCTAAAAAAAAAAAACATACCCATAAATCATATATTCATAAAAGTTAAATATATTGTTATGATCCATATGCAGATAGATGAGAGCTAAACAAGAGAAAAATAGATCTACTTTTGTAATAATTGAGTCTTGTTTCTAGTTCTTGACATCTCTCCTCATTAACCTGGCGTCCTCCACTATTTCTGGTCATCTCTACTTC